>NC_090646.1:383970357-384192857 GCF_040937935.1 Hyperolius riggenbachi | reverse complement strand
ACTCCTGATCAAGGATTTTCCCCCTGCACAATATCTGTCAATCCTTTAATGTCCTTGGTGTATTTGCTTTCTGTGTGACAATGGAATGGCCTGTCATAACAGTGATCTGAACGATGCTTACCCATGGTAGCATCAGCAGCAGTACTGAATTTATTCTGATTTACTAATTATGTTCTGATGATGTCTCTCGTCTTTAAGAATCCCTTGGTAAGCCTTCAGTCTTTTCAGAATTCCTGAGGTTTTCTTTGATCAGTCCACACTGCATCTCAGGAGAATGCTGTGGAAACTTCCTGCTAACCAGAATTGTGCAAAGTACCGGTATTTATTTTTTTGAAAACCCACACCTGAATTGCTTGAAACAACTGATTTACTGATTAGAATCCTGGACTGCAATTACCCTGTTTTTGAGGATTTCATTATCATGGATGTTCACATACTTTTACATGTTTACATACTTTTTCTAGTAATTATTTCAAATGTCTAAACTACTTTTTCACAAATACTCAGACCATACAGCGCTCTCCTCTTGCAAAAAAAAAAAAGTCACTCCGAACACAGCACCAGCTGCCAAGGTAACCAAATTCAACTCTTGCCCAAAGAAGATCTCACAGTAATCAGAGCTAGAAGGAAGTTGCTACAGTTTCTGTATTTTATATTAGCATAGAGATCAAAGCATTCCAAGATAATTACAGCACAATGAGTTCTGCCAACTGAGGTCAAACGTAGTGCACTTATTTTAAATGAGATAACACGAATGAAGCTGCTAATGGGTAAAGGTGCTTTTCTTACTTTGAAGGGCATTCACACCTATAATCACTAGATAGAGATAGGGACACCTTGATCTGGCTAGGAATATACCGTAAATTTCAACCTTATGGTTTTTCCTGCCACATGGTTATGTTACAGTGAGGCTCAAGAGGTTAAACTAGGCTGACATGTACCTTGTTTCAGCCTAGATAACTCTGTAACTATGATACATATCACATAGAAATATGCAAATTATTAATGCAAGGAACAATAGATGCTGCAGTTTATATGATTGCTACAATTTAGTTTTTCTTATGGTCCCCCAAATAAGAAATAGGATCAATATATTCAAAGAAACTATGAATTTTGTACGTGGCTCTGGAAGAAAGCACTTCTGGGAAACATTTTCTAAATGACTTGTGAATAGATTTAAGTGGTCATTTGAGAGTAATTGAAGCAAGAAACTGGAATATAGTATAGAACAAGTGCATCCCACAAATATTTACACTTACAAAATATTCCATACAATTGTTGACAGAAAAGAAGTCAAGCCCTGCCATTGGTAGAATTCCTGGGAACAGATATTAAAGTGTAATTTCTTGGCTTACATTTATCAAAGGGTTTTAAAGTTTACAGCTGGAGTGATTTTTTCATCATGCAATGGGAAAGTGGAAAATGAAAAACTGCTTAAACTTTGGCATTTGATATTGGTAAGGTAAGCTAGTCCTTAAAGTAAACCTGTTCTTGTTTCCAAGTACAAAAGACAAATTTTAAATTTAAGATACAAATAATCAAGAAATAAAAGCAATTGCATTAGCTGAAATATACCATGGTAATGATTGCTGAATTATACCCTTCAGCATCCCATACTATAAAAACACAAAACTGTATTATGTATGCTTCCAGCTTACATTGATTGATTCTCCCTGCAACATATCCTATTGATGATGAACACATAAGGCCAATCTCATTTTGCCATAATTTTCACAAAAATATCCAATTTTCGTATATGATGATGATAATGAGAATATTCTTAAAAATGTATGGGCATGAGAACTCATTTTCAACTAAGGTATTGAAGGCTATAGGCATGAGAAAGCACATTTTTGCACAGATGAGTATAATATGATCTCCTCTGAGGGACAGTTTGTAGCAAGACTATATATATACTCTCTAAAGATCTGCAGAAGATGTCAGCACTATATACAGGGCTGTGGAGTACAAAAATCCACCGACTCCAACTCTGACTACTCAGTTTATGATCTCTACGACTACGACTCCTAATTTGCATATAACAATTTAGTTGAAAGTATGTAAAATAAAAGACATCTCATCACTGCCAAAGATTAGGAATTTTAAAGCTTTATTAATATGGCATCTGCTTTTGGGAACAAAAAGCTCCTGGCCAAGAAACTGACCCTCTATTGTGTTGGCCATCCCAACCTGTCCTTGCCAACGTGAATGCCTTGGCGCATTGTCTGTACAATAAGATTCACTGCAGTCCTCAGCCAGGTTCCAGTATGTAGCCCCACCACCTGGCAGAAAAAGGCCTCTATCTTTTCTATATCTGATATAGAAAAGGCCAGGGCCATTTTTGCAAGGGGTGGAACTATGCACCGGAACACAGCTGATATGGGGTTCCAGTGAATCTTATGAAACAGACAATGTGCACAACATTCTCAGGGAATTCACAACAGCCCTGCAGGGAGTGCATTCATGAGCAAAGGAAGTTTGAAAATCATGTAGAATTGGTACAGAAACTGACAATAGCTGCATTTGTTAACACTCAAAGGCATTTGTTTAAACAAATTACACTTCATATAAAAAATTATTACTCTTTTGTAATGTACTGAAATACATATTAAAATGATATATGAATGTCAGCTTGCAAAATAGCCCAACTGGATGTCGTAATGGTTCCTAGGGAAGGTCAATGAGATGCAAATAATGCTGAGTTGATACCAGATTATGCAAATTTTGTTTGAAAATGTATGCAGCTTGAAAGTGGACCAAACAACTCCTGCAAAGGTGGAATTTGATTAGTCCATTTTCAAGCTGCACAAATTTGCATACAAAAAGCATACATGCAGAATTATTTGCATCATGAACTAAGCATTGCTATTACTGCACATACAAGTTACTGATGATCACTATTATATTATGGATGATGATATACTCTGCATACTTTGTATAGTGGTGTGGAAGATGCCAGCACTATATAAATACTAAATAATATTAATATGAGAAATAGAACATGTGGTCATATTTATTCTTTTAAAGAGACACTGAAGCGAAAAAAATGATGATATTATGATTTGTATGTGTAGCACAGCTAAGAAATAAAACATTAGGATCAGATACATCAGTGTAATTGTTTCCAGTACAGGAAGAGTTGAGAAACTCCAGTTGTTATCTCTATGCAAACAAGCCATTAAGCTCTCCGACTAAGTTAGTCGTGGAGAGGGCTGTTATCTGACTTTTATTATCTCAACTGTTCCTGGACTATTTACTTTTCCTCTGCTAGAGGAGACCTCATTACTTCACAGACTGCTCTGAAAGACTCATTTTGAATGCTGAGTGTTGTGTAATCTGCACATATTATAGAATGATGCAATGTTAGAAAAAACACTATATACCTGAAAATAAAAGTATGAGAATATTTTCTTTGCTGCTAATCTTCTAGTAATTATTCATAGTACACAACCAATTCACTATATCATATATTTTTTTCCGCTTCAGTGTCTCTTTAATTACAGTCTAAATTTATTAGGATTCAGAGTTTATGCTTTTTTGCACAACTCCTAATCCAGGTACCCAAAAAGTGCTCAGACTCCACAGCCCTGTATATAAATACTAAATAATTATAATAACAATAATAATATGCACTAACATTTATGGGCATGCATGCAAAAAACACAATTGTTTTTCTCCTCAAACGCAATAGGAATGAGAAAAAAACATTTTCAAGAAAGTTCCTTTCAAGAAAATGTGTATCTTACAAAAATCCATTATATTTTCATGAAGATACAGAACTAAGCAAAATCACTTTTGGGTAGTTAATCGATCAAAAGTGAGATTTGACATGTTGGAAAATCTCCGTGTGAGCGGGCGGGAGTAGCATGGGCAGAGCGGATGAGAGGGCAGGTGTAGGTACCCATTCAATTAACTTTTTTTTTTTTTTTTTTTCAAACTCAGCACACAGACCCAAATTCATGAGTAATCAGTTACATGTGGCATTAGCAATACTATTTTATTGCCGTACCCCTGAACTGAATTGTGTGATCATCATGGTTTGTTAGAAGCTACATACAAGCATTTTCGATCTTTTTCACACCCTACCTCATTAGACGACTGTTGCTGAGCCTGGTATTTGGCTATCTTTCTCAAAAACACAACCTTCACCCATGCAACCACACCCTCTTACACATGCCCTTTTCTCCCATGCCCTTCTCCCCTCCCCAGCCACTCCCCTTCAGATGACTTAACTAAGGTTAGATGTGAGGCTTCTCCACACTTCTTCACATCTAGCTACATGTCCCCGCCCCTCATTCATACATAATTCATCTATCCCAACAAACCATTCCCTTGTATCCAAAGTGGCCGGATTTTTCCAATTATTAACAATAATGCTTTTAGCCACTATTGTGCCATATTCTTTGATCAGTAGGCATCCGGGGCTTTCTTTTTTTTTTTTCCGTATCTGTATAACTAAAGATTGCTTCTTTTGGTGTAAGCTCAAATTTTTCTTTTAGCAGTCTCCCAGCCAGGAGGCAAACATCATCCCAGAATTTTTTGACAATCGGGCACCCCCACCACATGTGCAGAGTATCTCCATCCTCCTGTCCACATCTCCAGCACATCACCCTGCGCCTTGCAAACTTGCTAACACAAAGTGGTGTCATATACCATCTACCAATTGTTTTAAATTGTATCAATTGTAACCTTGGGTCCTGGGTTTTAAAATTATTTGCCCATATTTGTGGCCAAGATCCTTCCAGACTGACCCCCAGCTCTCTTTCCCATTTCTTACAGTATGCCGGGAGGTCCCGGCCATAATCTGCAGCACAGATATCTGAGTATATACTAGAAATTGATTTATTCATTTTTTTCCCCAGATAAAGATGTTTCTCAAACTTATTCAGCTCCACCCTCTGGACAAACCGTGAAATCCATCTTTGAGTAAAACTGTGTATCTGAGAAGAACCCCATAAGCTAACCTCATTATTACTTTCAAAAATCGACTTAATTCCCAGAACACGGCTACCTCTAACATCAATGAAGCGAGTTTCCCGACTTATATTATGTTTGCCAAACCAAGCTGGGTCAAGACCTGGGGGAAAGTCTGGGTTATCTCGTAAAGTTGTCAAGGGAGAGAGCCCCGTTTTCTCTTGCCATTTTTTAATTATCCCGAGCAATGTTTTTAGGGTTGGTTTGATCAATGGATGGGACGATAAATTGTAAACCCTATTAATATTTTTAGGAATCCAAGTAAAAACAAGGTCCAAATCGGATTCCTCCTCCTCCAGCCGTGGCCATATCTTGTCATTTATATCTGCGGTGGTCTCTATTTTCCAATCTAGGATTCTTGTCAGGTGTACACTTTTATAATAGTTATATAAATTTGGGAAGGCCAGTCCGCCCTGATCTTTTCTTTTCATGGTCAGTTTGTAGTTAATTCTACGCTTAGTATTGCTCCAAATAAAATTCTGAAATATCTTGTGCCAGTTCTGGAACCATGCAGTAGGGATGGCTATCGGTAAACTCTGAAACAAAAAAATAAGTTTGGGGAGGATCAGCATTTTAATGATGCCGATCCTGCCGATTAAATTGAAACACGGGCGGTCCCAAGCTCTCAGGTTTTTTTTGCATTCGTCCATTATTTTTAAAAAATTACTTTTAAAGAGTAAATCCAGGTTATTGGTGAGATTAATGCCTAAATATTTAATCGAATGATTATTACATCTAAATTCACTAGTTTGTTTTATCTCTTCTATGAGTTTCATAGAGCAACCTATATTTAAGATCACAGTTTTTTCTTTATTCAATTTAAAATTTGAATATTTTGCAAAAAGATTAAACCTATCTCGACATTTTATAGTTGAGCAGAGTGGATCCGTCAAGGTCAAGAGTAGATCATCGGCATAGGCCAATATCTTCACTTCGCCTTGATTCGTTTTTATACCTCTAATTTCACTATCTTGCTGGATGGATTGAATCAATGTTTCAATGCCAAGATTAAATAATATTGGGGACAGGGGACATCCCTGTCTAACCCCATTGGAGATAGAAAATGTATGGTCGGTCTGATTATTTACTTTAACACCTGCACTTTGATTTCTATATAACTTTCTTATATTCCCGATAAATATTGGTCCCAGTCCAAACTCCGCCAGGACTGCAAAGATAAAACCCCTTGAAATGCGATCGAATGCCTTTTCGGCATCAACTGCAATCACCACTGCACCTTTCCCTCTTACTCTACACTTTTGAATCAAATCAATTGCAGTATATATATTATCCTTGGTTTGTTTGTTTTTAATGAAGCCTGATTGTTGATTCCCCAGGAGATTACCAATTATTTTGTTTAATCTATTTGATAATATTTTAGCGTATATTTTTACATCACAGTTTATAAGGGAGATAGGCCTAAATTGCGCACAGCTTGAATTCTGTTTGTCCCCTTTCGGGATTAATGTGATAGTTGCTCGATTTGATTCATTGGAAAAAACTGTAGAATTTTCATTGTTATTTACAAGCTTACAAAATAGTGGAGCTAAGATGTCCGTGAATGATTGATAGAACTCGGCGCTGAAGCCGTCAGGGCCTGGACATTTTTTTGGAGGTAATTCCCTTACAGTCCTGCAGAATTTGGCCAGGGAAAATCGGGGATTCCAATTCTATTTTATCTTTCAAGCTTACCTTTGGGAGTTTTATTTTGTCTAGAAAGTCTTTGGGATTTAACAGCTTTGATTCATCCATGTTATATAGATCGTTGTAGAAACTAGAAAATTCTTTTAAAATCTGTTTGGTGTCATGAATTATTGTGCCATTTTTATCAATTATGTGGTGGATAAAATTAGATCTTCCATTATCTTTCAGGAGGTCAGCTAAAACTTTCCCCGATTTATTTTTCCCCAGCACATATTGCTTTTTTAGTTTTTTGTGTTCTAATGAACATTTGCTGTCCAAAAGGCCATTAAGTTCTGTTCTAATTTCGATCACTGTTGATAAAGTTTTAAGGGTTGCACATTTTTTATGTTCACATTCTGCTTGTTGGAGCGATGTTAATAGATTATTAATCTTGTTATTTTTTTCTTTGTTTATTTTGCTTTTAATACTAATTAAGGTTCCTCTAATGACGCATTTTAAAGTGTCCCACAGGATATCATATGAAGAGACAGATTTTTCATTCAGTTCTATGAAGTCTGTAATAGCGTTTGCAATCTGTTGCCTATGGTCTGTATTATCCAGCAGGGAGATATCTAATCTCCATTGTTTACTTTCAATAAATCTTTTCCCCAATAATATAGTTATTATCACCGGTGCGTGATCCGAAAACGTAATTTGTCCTATTTTTACTTCTGTCACTGACAATATAGTATCCTGCTGGACTAAAAAATAATCAATTCTTGAATAATTTTGATGAACATGTGAAAAATAAGTGTAATCTCTTTCGTTAAGATTTTTAATCCTCCAAATGTCAACCATTCTATTATCATTAATGGTTTTTTGAACTTCCTCTATTTCATTTTTGGACAAATATGACCTACCCTTTGAAGTATCTTGTTCAGGGTTTAACGGCAAATTAAAGTCACCTCCCAAAATTATAGTCCCTTTTGCTTTAGTTTTTACTTTATTAATAAAATTAATTACAGCAGCAGATTGACCTCTATTTGGTGCATATATATTAGCAAGTGTTATAGGGTCTCCCTTTACCTTCCCCAGTACAATAAGTTCCCTGGCATCATTGTCCTTATAAATTTTATCAACCGAAAAATCGAGACCTGTTCTTATAATAATTGCTACACCACAGGTTTTTTTTAAGACGGTTAGGATTATTAATCCACTCCTTATATCTTTTATCAAAAATTATTGGGGCCTTCCCTAATTGAAAGTGTGTCTCCTGGATAAAAGCGATATCTATCTTATTTTTTAATAATATATCAATAATTCTTCCTCTTTTGCAGCCAGAGTTGGCTCCTTTTACATTCATAGAAAGAATTTTTAGTTCACCCATCTTTATTTATTTTTAGAAACAGTAGACCTTGGCTGGAGGAGGGGGAAAAAGCAAGATGGTGGGTAGGAGGAGATGCAGGCTGGGGGAGGGGCCCCAGGGCATGAAATGTACATTCATCCTGCCTTACACACACTCCAGTCATCCTCAAAACATACATCTTACACAATCAACCCACAATCACTTTTTTTTTTTTTTTTTTTGATCTAGTCCTCTCAATCAACCCTGTTGATTTCTTGTGACGGACTCTTCTAAACCTGTCAAACACAAATGGTACCAGGGATAGAGCCCCTGCTCCCCAGTCTGACACTTATTCCTACCACCCCCCCATTGGTACTATACTTGCAAACAGATAATTTACTTTCCCTATCCCTCAAACATGTATTATGCATAGGTGTCTTCCCAACCTGGGATATGTATTGTGGGTAGCTTTAATGCCTCTTGAATATTTACTAGAGGTTCTTCATCTGTCAAATTATATGTATTCCCATCTACCGTTGCTCTCAATGAGAAGGGGTATCCCCAACTGTAGTGCCCCTCCCTTTTTTTAATTGCCTCCAGTAACGGCTTCAATTTTCTTCTGCGATCGATAGTTCGTTTTGAGAGGTCAGGGAAAAGCTCAATTTTCCACCCCTTGAAATCCAAATTGCTCAGTGAGCGGGCCTTATTTAAGATTTCCTCTTTTTCATGAAAGAAGTGAACCCTACACAGGATATCTGTACTTTTCCCCTTTTTTTGTGATCTTTCTCTGCCGATCCTGTGAATCCTGTCAATCACAATTTTATTTTCAACATCTTTATTCAAAAGATCTCTAAAAAGCTCTTGTGCTAGTGAGGGTAATTCTTTGGTCGGTATGTTTGAAGGGAAACCTCTAATTTTTATGTTATTTCTCCGACTCCGGTTTTCAAGATCATCTATTTTTGGCGGTGTGAGGGCGGTGTGAAGATGTGAGGATCTGCTGCCCGGCTTCCTGGTTGTGACACGTTTCCGCTTCCGCCCCCCTCGTGGTGCTCTGGCGTACTGCTCTGGCGTGCCCGGGTTGATGTGCGCTGTCTGTCGTCCGCAGATGCCTGCTGTTTGATGTCCGCTAATACCCACTGATGCTTTGACCTCCCTGGTGTGCGGATACATTGTTGGGTACCGCTTGGCTCCCGCTCCCGCTCGGCTCCTGCTTGGCTCCCACTTGTCTCCGCCTGTCTCCGGTGTGCTGCTGTGTGCTGCTGCGTCTCTGGCTGCTGCTGGGTCGCTGAGTCGCTGTGTCTCCGGTCTCCAGTCTTCAGTCCTCAGTCCCATCCCCACCGCCACCTCCAGTGCCTCCAGTTCCCTTGTCTCTGTTTCAGCTGCGGATCTCCGACTTTTGGCCTCTGTTGCTCTTTTGGCTATTAGCCATATCACTGCATCACAGCTTTTGCTCCGGGACGGAGCTCCTTCTGCTCGGCTGACTGGTATCGTATTGGGGGGTCACGAAGGGGAGGACGGGGGGGGGGGGGGCAACTATAATCGATTATACTGTTCAGGTTCAGGTGCTTCCTCTTGTGTCGCCGATGCATAGCTGATACATAGCCGATACAGCTGATACATAACTGAATGATTTACATTTGCTAATTTAATCGAGGCTGTCAGTTGCCGACTGTGCCGCTGCTGGGCAATTGATATACAATTGATATACAGGTGCAATTTTTCTGTGGATGCTGTACTGTTGCTATACGGATGCTATACTGTTGCTATACTGATGCTATACTGTTATATTGTTACTACACAATGCTATACAATGCTGATGATATATAATTGACTGTTGCATAAGCACAAAGGAAAGAGGGGGAAGGGAAAGGGAGGGAAGAAATCTCTAGTCCTCTCAAGGCTCTCTAGACCTGAAGATACCCTGAGCCCTTACCGCTTAATAGTAACTGTGTTTTCTACATAAGTACATAAGTACCTTACTGTACAAGGTTCATATATCAAAGTTGAAGAACTTGTTGTTCAAAGTTTCTTTTTTTTGGAACTGGTTGTGTGTTGTGTGTTGTTGTCTACTGCACAAGGGTCGGTAGGGCTGTAAGACTAAATTTTGGCCATGGCTACAGGTACTAGGAAAAAAAGGGGAAGCCAACCCGAAAAGGGCCTACACAATTTTGGCTTTGGCACAGGGGGAATGGGTAATGGGGAAGACACTTCAAGTAAATCAGCAACCCCGAATAGGAAAACTGAGGGTATGTTCTCACCCCAAGGGTCAGTAACGCCACAGGATATTAACAAACACATCAAAAAGATTTCAGAATTTTGCGAAGTGGTTCAAAATTCAGCCAAAGAAAATCAAGGGCGGGGAGAGAAAAAAAACATTAAAGAGTTGCAACAAGTGAACTCTCAAGAAGTGCAACATATAATCCCACAATCAATTGAAAAAGATGTTAATCGGGAGGCAGGTGAGAACAGCTGTCAAAAAGGCCATATACCGGATATAAACATAAGGGAGTTAATGGAAGAATTTTCCACAAAAATAAAAGTGACTATGGTGGAGACAGTGCAATCTACAATTAAAGAAGCCGTGAGTAGTGAGTTTAAAATCATTAAGGAAGAACTACATCAGCTGATGGATAGAATGGATAGGTTGGAGAAAAATCTGGAGGAGACGGTTAAAACCTCTAGCAAACAATCGAACGAATTAGCAACACACAACAAAATGCCATTCAATTAACTTTTATCTCACAGTAGATATTTACTGATCTTAGTTACATAATACATTTCAGCACTTTCAGCAAGATAGGTGATCAAAAAATGAGTTTCAAACATAAAGTAAGCCTGTGACAAAAAAGCACACAGGACCCGGTTATCTCAAACCGAAAACAGAAATTATCATTTTGTGTGAAAGACTTTCCTAATTACTATAAAACGACATTTACTTTGCACTCATTGCTTGGACAAGAACTACAAATATGCATATTAAACCGAAGGATGGAGGTGGATATCTTCTAGAGGATTATTGTAATGATTCTGCAACATTTCAGCATACTCAGTGTGCTACTAGCATCTTAGAAAACATCACTGAAAACTAGGTAAACCTGTGCATTTGTTATTCATAATGAACAGGGAGAGTGCAAACAGATGTGAGGTCCATGAATGAATGTGATGCTTGGAAAACCTCCTAGGAAAAATATCTGTGGCTAAGCACACCTTAGATGGCAACAGCTTTCCTCAGTCACACTTCAGAATAACATAAGCTACACTGAAGCACAATTACAGACAGATGGATGCTAACATCACCATTCAGTTTAATGGAAAAAACATAAGCTGTGAGAGAGTGAAAATTGAAGTCTCCCCGAGACACTTGAAAGCATCGGAACAATCACATTGCTCCAGCTAAGACCACTTGTTGAGAATGTAACCTTCACTAATAAACAATAAAGCTGCTCAGCAGGGAATGAGTGCACACAAGAAACTATCATCAAGCAGCATCCCATAATATATGGAGGAACTGCATGCAAACCTGTATACTTCACATTACTGATAATGGCAGCGGTTCATCTACTTAACACATGTACTTTCTGCTTAGGACTTATTCTGAAAATGTTACTTTATTGAATTTATGCATCTCTGTTTTCATACAAAGCTCAAAGCAATATTTACTGTATTGCATTTTAAACAACGCAAACTGCCACTATTGCCTATGTCTCCAATACTTGTAGCCATAGACCCTGAACAAGCATTCGCAAATCAGGTGCTCTGACTAAAGTCTGACTGGATTAGCTGCATGCTTGTTTCAGACACTACTTATGCCTGAAGATCAGCAGGACTGTCAAGCAACTGGTATTGTTTAAAGTGAAGCTCGGGTTCAAAATGAATAATTAACATGCAGAGAGGGAAGCCTCAGAATCCTTTTGAGGCTTCCATCGGTGGTCCACAGTGCCCCTGATGCTGAGCACGGAAGCCCCTCCTCTTCTGCATTCATGGCCACGCATTGGAAGCTGGAGCCCGCCATGCACAGGTCAGTGCTACTGACAATAGCCAACTGTGCACCATCGGGTCGCCTATTGCATGAATGCGGAGGAGGAGCCACGCGGCCCCGATAGGATTAGCAACAATGCACTGTCGCTAATCTTTGGGGGGGGGCACACTCAGTGACGGGGGCAGCAGACCACCGAGGGAAGCCTCAATAGGATCCTGAGGCTTCCCTCTTTTTAGATAAGTATCTGATTTTGTGTACCCGAGCTTTGGCTCTGGTACACTTTAAAAGGAAATGCATATGGTAGCCTCCATATTCTACTCACCTTGTGTTCACTTTCTTTCTTATTATGACATACCTTAAAGTGATCCCATTTTCAAATCCTGTGAAGCAAAGCAAGCCTGTGCAGCCTATGAACATGTTTGAAATGTCTAATTTCTTCATGGAGAGCCTATGTTTACTTTGCTCTGTAACAGACTTTGTCATACTGTATGCATACAGAGTGAGATATCAGCTTAACTTGTGCCCACTCCTTCCTTACTCCCTAAACTGCACCCTTGGCCAGCCGACCATCTCTAGTCATGTGATTTTGCTGACAGGAATGGTGGGTGCTGGCATTCAATTAAAGCGGTAGATTTATCTTCTAAGGAAGATAAAACTGTATCAAACGTTTGTGCTCGTTACTCATTACAACCACTAGTCATATTTCATTTTTTACTTGAAAAATAGCATTGTATAGTAACAGTCCAAGGCATGATAAATGTTCAAGGGAAGCAAAAGTCATTCTCACATACAATTAGAATGTCAGATGGAAGGGATAAACTTAAACATGATTTAGAAGCCAACAAAAAGAAAATGACAGACATATCCTTACTGCCACTGATTGGCACATGCGTTTAAAGGAATACTATCAATACCCAAGTGTTCTAAAATGACAGTGTACAAATAATGTCTAAGTAGCTGTGTTAACATGTTCCTACTTTTAATGTTAAATATCAGAGGCGAAAGCTCAATTCATTGTGTGTAGATTTTAGCTACGTTTGGAATGTCTCATTTGCAAAGGTATGAATCTGTATGAACCTCTGCAGTCTTACATGCTAAGAACAGGGTAATATTGAAGCAGATTATTTGAAAACAGGTATCAGGTTTCACACACTACAGTATTACATGTTGCACATAAGATACATTTCCTCTGCTCTCTCTGAAAGAAAGCTCTGCCTGTCTCTGACTGAGCTCTCTGCACACAGATTTAACTGATACACTCTGTGAGGGAATTTCCCCCCTCCCCTCATGGCTGAGTCTGCCGTCAGAATTGGGGTCAGAAAAATGTGAAAGGAGTTAGATAACAGTAATCAAATAGATAAGCAGTGAAATGTATACACCAGTACTTAGTAGCACTTTCCAAACATTTTCTATCTCAATTGAAAGAAACATGTTAATCGATAGTGTCCCTTTAAGCTACCACTTTTTCGACACAGGATGCTTAATGCAAAGCAATTCATTATGCAACATAAAACATTTTCAGATTTATGAATAACTGCAAAATAGTCAATCTCAACAGAACAGAGAAGATTAAAAAACACATTAATTAAAAACAAATATTCAACTATGAGGCCTGGAACCCACTGAAATCAGCAAACGCAAAACGCAACCGCTAGCGTTTTGTCTGAGCGGTTTGCAAGCGGATTCATGCGCGTTTTTGGTTGTGTTTTGCAACATTGTATTTTTTTGCCCAGCGGGTGCGTAGCGTTTTGCGTTTTTATCCTGATTGGTCCTGTGAATTATTTTTCATTTTGTTACAGTGTGCTGAACCGCAAAACGCTAGCAAAACCGCTCAGTTTAGGTTTTGCTGAGCGTTTCTGCTAGCGTTTCAATACTTTACATTGAAGCGCTAACGCTCCCAAAATGCTGCAGGTCCTGCGTTTGCGTTTCTGGGAAACGCAAACGCTCCTGTGGAAGTTGCCCCATCCATTAACATTAGCCCAGCGTTTTGGCAAACTGCTAGCGTATCGCAGTGCTGCCAAAACGGTGCCAAAAGCGCTCCTGTGGGTTCCAGCCCTGAGGGTACAAACTCCAGTAGGTTTCAAAATGGTCACTGCCCCTTGTAGGGTCATCTCCAATGA
This sequence comes from Hyperolius riggenbachi, assembly GCF_040937935.1. Lineage (NCBI taxonomy): Eukaryota > Metazoa > Chordata > Amphibia > Anura > Hyperoliidae > Hyperolius > Hyperolius riggenbachi. The sequence continues at coordinate 384,178,816 of NC_090646.1, read as the reverse complement.
CCCCGGTTACCTGGCCTACCCTGATTTTTACCCCTGCTTAGTCAGCACTGGCAATTTTCGGGTGCTTGTTGTAAATAAGAAAAATATTTTACACAGCCCACCACCTAGCACAGGCCATACCATCCATGGAATGATCAAAGTTCAACAAACTGCTTGAACACATTAAATACTGTAGTTCAGTATGGATGTATTCCATATGATCAGTGGTAACAACAATATACAATGTAGTATACTTGCATCACCAAGGTTTCCAGACCTCCTGGGTCTTTTTATATTATTATTTATTGTATTTATTAAGCTCCAACATATTACGCAGAGCTAGACAATAAATACATATAATACAGAGGATGACAGGCGTAACAAGGTTATACAACACAGGACAAAGCTATGCAAGGTAAACAGGGTACAAAATACATGATCATTTAAGTAAACAAAATTTAAAACAATTGCGGGCACTGGGCAGAGCAAGGGCATTGGCAAATTGATAGCCTATAGCTTTGCAACTCTGCAGTTTGATTGATTTTCAATAGATTCCCTGCTGGAATCTATTGGTAATTGGTGTGCAGTGTATGGTAATAATCGATTCCTTCTGAATTGATTAATTTCAGAAAGAAATCAATCGTTTTGAAATATAGGGTTGAAATCTATAAGTGGATGGCCAGCTTAAAGGGATACTGTAGGGGGTCGGGGAGAAAATGAGTTGAACTTACCCAGGGCTTCTAACGGTGCCCCGCAGACATCCTGTGCCAGAGCAGCCACTCACCGATGCTCCAGCTCCGCCTCTGGTTCCCTTCTGGAATTTCAGACTTTAAAGTCTGAAAACCACTGCGCCTGTGTTTCCATGTCGTCAATCCCGCTGATGTCACCAGGAGCGTACTGCACAGACACAGACCATACTGGGCCTGCGCAGTATGCTCCTGGTGACATCATCGGGATCGAGGACACAGCAACGCAGTGGTTTTCAGACTTTAAAGTCTGAAATTCCAGAAGTAAACCAGAGGCGGGGCCGGAGCATTGGGGAGTGGCTGCGCGGGCACAGGATGTCTGCGGGGGACCATTAGAAGCCCCGGATCAGTTCAACTCATTTTCCCCCGACCCCCCTACAGTGTCCCTTTAAGGGAATGGGGTAAAGAGGTTTTACTATTTAGCATTATATTGTTGACTGAATGTATATCCTTTTTTCTGTTTTTCCCATCTGCTGTATAATTTCAGTTTTTTTTTTGCGTATACGTACTTATTGTGTAAACAGTATATTTTAGAACTCAGAGGTAGAATAAAAGTGTAGTCAGCCTAAAGCTCCTTGCACTTCAGCACAGAGATGGAAGTAATGTAAGTTGACCAAACACTTACACTTGTTTGCAGAGAGCTGTGACTTATACTGTCCCCGAACCAGTCGGCAGGTGGACCCTTCTCCATTGCACACTCCGCAGTTATCCTCCTTTGCAGTGCTTCCTAGCTGGTGGTCACAACCAACAATCTGCCAACAAAAGGAGAAAGGTATCAAGAGACCAGCAAATCGTGACATGGACCAAGTAACACACTAAACCCAGTCTCCTTTCAGTAATGACTAAATCTAGAGCTGTATGTGAAGCAAATGATTTTGCCAGAGCAAATAAAAATACATAGTCTGGCTTTATGGAAAATCGCAGGTCTTACTTCACTGGTTTCTTGGGAAAAGTTGCTCACGGCAGAGGCAATGTACAGTAAAATAGAACTGAATGCAAATAAAAATATGTCTAATACATAAAGTGCACAGGTGTGCATTCATAGCAGACAATAAATGTAGCCCTAACAGGACACCTTGTCTTACTCTACACCATTAGTTGCTACTGTGACTTTGAGCTCCCACTGAGTGTTCCCGAATCCACATTCTTCAGCATGGAACAGCAATTAAAACATGAGAATGAGAAAACATGAGAATTTCACGAAAATGCCTATGGAAGAACATGGTTTTATTGATTTGTTCCCATCTTCACAAACTTAGACAGTCTACGACTCAAGGCCATGAACTGTAAACAATTTCCAAATTCAAGGGCATGAGCTGTAAACAATGGCATATCTATCATGGCTATGGTTATTATATACATGGAATTCTGCATATCCTTTACATTTACAAGCTTCCATTTCTTATATTTCGTATAGTCAACAATTTAAGCAAAACTTAGAGAAAGTATCTACTCTTCGTTACATAAAAGAACATATAAAAGCATGCATTCCCACACATTCCTTGCGTGTAAAAACCTTCATTTTCTCTACATAGAGCAAGAGAAGCTAGCTTATCTCTGGTCATTGGCAAATGTAATCATTGCTGGCTGAAGCTTCCAGAGGCATGGGTCTTTACTCCGCCCTCCCTGCCTTTTCTGCTGATGTCACTTAGCTTGTCAGGGTGATGTGTCAGTTCTGCAGAGTGAGGGGGACAGAGTGAAGACAGATTGCTTAGAGAGCTTCAGCTGGTAATTATCATATTTGCATTTGCTGATGACAAAAGATAAGCAAGCTTCTCCTGCTCTCTGCAGTAAAAATTAAGTTTTTTACAGACAGGGAATGTGTGGGAATGCTTTCTTTTCTATGTTACTAATTAGTTAATGAAATTTAATGAGAAAACAAAGAACACAAGAAAGAAAAAATACACCTTTATTTCCAAATATTATATTGTCACCATACATTTGACTAAGAACATAATTTCAATGTCCAGGACAAATAAAATGTGTGGGTTTTATCTACAGTAGCATTGTTTTTTTTTGTTTTTTGTTTTTTTTAACTATAGGGGATGAAATTGGGAAATTTTGTTTTTTTCCAGGTTTTCCTTGTTTTTCCCTTTACAATGCATAGGAAATAAAGTAATAACTGAAAACAAGTATCACCCACAAAAAGCCTAATTCGTTTGAGAGGAAAAAACACGATCTAGATCATTTAGGTGTGATAAACAGTGATAACATTTTGTTATATGAATCAGAGGCGAAAATGGCTCTTGGCAGGAAGGGTAAACAACCTATGAACTTAAGTGGTTAAAGAGTTTTAGATTGATTCACAAAACTTTATTTCACAAATTATCTTTCGGTTTGTATTTCTCAGCTTGTCAATAAAATAACTTACCAATAAACAATCCCTCTTCCCTCTCTGTCCCACCAAAAACTTTAGTATTACTTTTCTTGCCTCCTTTTAGTACCTTTTTTGCTTATTGGGCACTTAAACAGTTCTTATATAGATAGGGTTAAATAGACAAAGCACAATTAAAGTTAAAGTGTACCTGAGGTGGCTCCAATTAAAAATGTTACATACTTACCTAGGTAGAGGGAAATCTCTGGATAGTTCAGAGACTTCCCATGTCCTCCTTGCCCCCACCGTTGCCACGCATGGACCCTTGGAACACATCCGACAAAAGGATATGTTATCGTGGCCGCACTTCTATTCATGCATGAGCGCGTCCGTACAGTGGGAGAATGGCCATGCCTGCACAGTAAGCCAAAGCAACTCATCCAGAGGCTTCACTGTTCTTAGTTAAGTGTCTAATTTCTTTGTATTCCTACGCCTCAGGTTCTCTTTAAACTTTTCCACTAAAATTGTCCTGCCAGCAGTTTTGTGGCAATTGTCCTGCCACAACCTAATGTGTAGATAGTATGCACCATAGGTCAAAATATACAAAGGCAGGAAAAGAGCAAAGTTACATACACACTTCAGATTTTCCTTAACTACAGTGAGTGTTCCTAATGGTTTCAGATAGAAATCTAAAGTGTGTACTGGAGTCTACAAGGAGACAATCTGAATTACAATTCCCCAAGGTAATGCGGTTTAGCTGGGGTAAAACAAGATTTGTTTTCCAGATCATCAATTCTTGAAAAGGTAAACATAATAAAAGTGTATGATGAGACAGTAAAACAAATGGGCAATAAAGTTGTTGCATTATTGTGTACAGGTGTCTCCTAACTATGCTAACATCCACTAAAGTGATCATCTGGGCAGACCATTGTCACTCAACTCATGGGAACTTCAATCTAAGCTCCTGAAGTGTGGTGCCAATTGTGTATCTCTATCTCCAACCCCTCCCCCCCTCCCCACACACACACACCACACACTTCCATAGAGCAGTACACATTAGCAGGTCAAAGCTGGGCAGCCTAATTATACAGTCATAGTTTAAAAAAACCTGTGCCAAAAACAATCTGACAGATACTGCAAATGTGTATGATCTGGAGCAAAAAAAAAAGTATTGATAAAAGTATTCATAAGATATAAAACGGAGATCACAATCAGGCAATGGTTCCAACCTATCTTTATGCTATCTGAAATTAAAAGGAAAAGATCTGGGTGGACACCCACATCATGCGCATCAGCATTCTCACATGTTACTCTTAGACAGTGAAGGCCCACCTTTTCCTCTTATAATGCAACAGTGCTGGAAAATATCTTGGTACTTTAAGACTTTAGTGATTGTTGGGAGAATATTAGTGCGAAAATAATTCCTGACACTTTGTGTAATTCTCTAGATTCCTCAGTGGTACGAAAGGAAAATTGCAGTTAATTTCTATGAACGAAAGGAAAAATGTTCACAGAGTCTCTTATCTGATGGCCCGCACTATGCACGTGTTTCCTTTGTTTATAGTTGTGTTATTCTTTACCTCATTATTAGTGTTACCTCATTATACCTGAGTTTATTTGTCCATTAAGATCTATCTTTGCACAAAATACAGTCCAGCAGTGAAAACTTTGGTGGTATAACCTGAGCTGTCACTTCCAATGAAAGCCCAGCCTGGAGGCACAAAACAGGCTACTGAATACGTCTAGTGACAGGGGCCTAGAATGTCACGCTGGTCTCCATAAACTTGAGTCAATTCTTTATTTTCACTTGTGAGAAACACATAGCAGAATACTTGGACCACAGTTGTTTTTGTGTGTTTGTTTAACAACTGCTCTTTTAACTGCCTTGTTTTAAGGATTGGGCCATTTCTTCTCCCTGACGGAGGCCTTCATTCCTTTCAGCCTCAGGCAGTCCCACGTCCTTAGCTACTGCTGTACCTTGGCTGACCCCATGCAACTGGAGATGATGAGGAAAGAAGGATGAGGCAGGGGCACAGGGGGATACTATGTAATTAGCATCACCAAGCAAACATGGTTCCTTTCCGATTCTGCTCAGAAAGGTTCTTAATCAAGTTGTTAAACTAAAGACTGGGACTAGAATTATAGTATAAACAAAACATTTATTCTACCATTTGTCTCTCAATTCCTGCTTACTACATCAGGTCACAGTTGTGTCACAATGACCTGGAAGTAATTTAATTTCAATAGTATTTGTAAAAGCTATCACCCTGTTTATATACACGCTCAAGAAAAATGTTTCTCATCAAATGATGAAGTTATGGTGCAGAGCAGAAAGCATTTAGGTAATCCGTTTTAATCCTAATGTACATCAACACACCTGCTTTGTTAACACATTTTTTGGACAATGTATCTCATGGGTTTTTCAGTGTCAGGTGCTGCCACCACATATCTTTGAGGTCTCTTAACTTTTTGGGAGATTTTGATACAATTCCTAGGTGGCAGGGTGGTGATTAAATATTCTCCCCAGGATTTCAGACATCCTACTACATGTAAGTATTTCTGTTCTTGATTTACTAAGGCAGTGAGAAAGTCGGCTGATGACTCAAAAAGTCTCCAGAATGGATAGTGGCAAAATGACGACAGATACACTAAGAAGACCTCTGATTGTGTGTCCACTATCAACACATCAGTGATGGAATACTGGTGAGGAAGAAGATCTCACAAGATTTTGAGTGAGATGATAGGTAGAGATGGCTGCTAAAAGAACCGCCTGCAGAAGAACACTGAATGGAACTGAAAACCGAGAAAGGTTGCAAAGCCAAAGTAGTATGGGAGTCAGAAGTAAGCTGATCAGTCACCATATAATCTTGTTTGAAAAATATCGTACACGCTTACAATTTCTATATTGTTTGAAAGCTTACCTAAGCAAAATTGATGAAAGTATTCTTTATCTGTTGGCCCTTACACTACAGTGATATGCCAACAATGCAAGACAGCTTTAGTTAGCATATTTTTGATGCCATTTGCTTGGTCAAAAAAAAACAAAAAAAAAAAACACCTGGTATAATCAAAAGACTCCGACAGGTCTCTTGATGGTCTTTCCTACTTCACTGACAATAGTAATTTTCTGTGTACAGATTGCAATTTAGTTTTACCCTCTAATTACTAGAGTCTAGTAGACACCACTCCTTTCAGTCCATTGCAGAGTAAAGCAGTGATCATAAACTCCATGTCAGACTTTATTCAAGTAATTCCTTTAAATAGTAAAAAAAAAGTTATTATTGGTAGGACCAGTACTTCCATAGAGTCAAACTGGGCAAATGCCATGGGGCCTAAGTGGCTTAGGGGCCCCACAAATAAGGGACTGTATAGGTCACAACTTTACTGTAGGTACAGCAAAAGATGTAAGGGAGCCCCACATTCAGTTTTGTCCAAGGTATCATTTTACTTAAAATCGGCCTGTATTACAGGATCATTATACAGCACAAGCATGCTAAATCAGCTCTTGCATTTAAGGGGTGAAATACTGTGAGCTAAGCAACAACCAAGAACCAATAGAAAGTCATTTCTAAGCCAACCAGCATGCAATACGTGTCTGTGGCAAAACATTCAGAAAGATCAGGCTATGAGGTGGAGCACCAGAAACAGAGTCTGAAAGATGGCAAAGAGGACTGTACAGGAACCTGACAAAAGCAGCCAGCTGAGGAGCCAGACAGAGAAAAAGGGGCTTGGGTGATGGAGCTGGAGTAGCAGCAATCACCACTGAAGAGTAGATCAGGTTAGAGAACAGCAGAGACAGGACAGAAGCTGCTGGACCCACTGGCACAGACTGGTGTCAAGACAGCTATTTGTCAAAAGTGGGGCAGACCATTAGTAATGCCAAGTTAATAAAAAAATGGTTACTGTATATGTTGAATATATAAATAATGAAGGACTATACAGTATGTTTCCAAATATACTTAGCCTGTATACACAGCTCTAAAAAGTATAGGGAAATTCAGAAACTCACTCTTCTGGCTCATCCCAGCGTGCTGTGTATTTCTGCTTCTGCACCTTCCCAAGGGTGGGTAACATTGCAAGAGGATCAAATCATTTTATTATGTGCGCACAGTAAAAAATGTTCCATTGCCATGAATGTTATCCAGCTCTAATCTGCATTAAGTATAATCAATGTCATCATTGTTATTGCCTGACATTTCCCACCCAAAGTTGTCTGGTAATATATTACAGGCCCTCTGGCCAAATGCAGTGTGAAGAATTGCCTGTTTGACAGGGTACATTTTCTGTTTCAGAAAACAGATAACACAAAATTTAAAGAGTACCAGTCCTGTTGTCACATCGCTACATACGAAGAACACAGCTACTGTTACTAAAGTAAACATTGAACTTTGTGTTTCCCATCTCCTGCACAGGAAGGGTTTATTAAAGAAGACGACTAATGTAGAGAAGCGATATGAACAGGTGTTCATTATGCATAAGATGTTCATGCTGCTTTAAAAGGAACCAGAGGTGAGAGACATATGAAGGCTGCCATATTTATTTCCTTTTCAACAACAACAATTGCCTGGCATTCCTGCTCATCTTTCTGGTCAGTAGTGTCTGAATCACACACCTGAAACAAGTGTGCAGCTAACCCTGTCAGATTTTTGTCAGAAACATCTGATCTGCATGCTTGTACAGGGTCTATGGCTAAAAGTGTAAGAGGTAGAGGATCACCAGTACAGCTTTGTTTAAAAGAAAATAAATGTCAGCCTCATGTTGGGTTCCCTTTAAAATCTGGTACACAGCTTCAATTTTGATTGGCCAATCACTGACCAATTTTACCACCTCCATGTATTATCAGAGTTTACCTACACAATCTGTTTATACTGTAGTATTCAAAATCTGTTGACCCTCATATTACACGGAGGTGGTAAAGTTGGCCAATTACAATTGAATGTGTGTATAAGGCTTAACTTTTCTACATTCCAGGATGCTTGTCCTCAGGACAATTTACTGCGACCCTTGTTTAGCAAACCACCCTTATTGTGAACTGCTAGCAAGAGAATGTGGGTGTTATTAGTTACTTATATACCTTTAGCAGTCATGGACAAATATATAAGAAATTTAGCTCAAACATACAGTATATCAATATGCTAGTTTACCAGATATATGATACATTCAACCTGTGCTTTGCTAAAGCCACGTATGCAATGTAATGTTGTACCACCTGAAATGCTTTTTACAGACTGCTTTAAGTAACATTTTGAAACAATCATCTAACAATTTTTTGTGCTCTAAAGAAAGGGGTAGGAATGACACATAAGCAGCAACAAACTGTATGCACTTGCTTTGAAGTTGCCACAGTAAGGGAACCCACCAGGGCATGTTTGGAAGTGTTTTGGGATCACTGACAATGGCCTGCAATTCCCCAAAAACGTTCACCAATAAAAATGAGTGTGTGTGTGTGTGAGGGGTGGGGGGGTTCATTAGTGCAATTGCGGTAGGGGGTAATCCCAATTGCAGGACATGCAGCATTTTGAGCATGTTTGCGCTCAATCCAAAGTATATAAGCACTGCATATATCGCTTATCAAGGCGATTATGCAGTGTTTTGGGGGGCAGAGCAATTACCTTTTAATACAACTTTATTATACTTACCGGGTCACTATTTCCTTTGTCCGTCCGTAGCCTCGCACCCTAAAGGAAGAGGTCACAGGCGCTTCTCTGATTGGTGATACAGAAACACCTATGACCTCTTCCTTTAGGGGCCGGGCTTTGGATGGAAGAAGGATGCCTTGTAAGTATAATAAAGTTTTATTCAAAATAAAAAAACCGTGAATCGCAAATCAGAAGCTCTGTACACAGGTTACTGTACAGCGCTTCCAAGCATTGGGGAATCGTGATCACACCCACACCCTAAGAATCGCTGCACGCAGCGCTACGGCAATTTTAAAGTGCATCAGTGATTCCTAGAGGGTTCCAGGCCTAAAGGCATCAGAGAACAGAGGTGCAACTAGAAGCTTTTTTTTTTTTTTTACAGAGGATGCGATTGACATCAGGTGACAACTGTAGAGAATGTGAATTTACAGACAAAATGATCATGGATAATTGTTTTGGCAGAGGAAAATCTAAGATATGTCTACAGCTTAACAAATGTCTTCTCTAGTGAACTGTAATCACTTCTTCCAGTCCCCGGGTACAGCATGTCTTACATGATGCTCATTTGTTCTAGAATTCCCTCTCTGACTCTGTGCAGCACTCACCAGCATTTGAATTCTTTAACTGCAACCTAAAAATACTACTCTTTAAGCAAGCAAGCATATAATCTGGCCTACGTCATTTCAGCAATTTAGTGGGCTGCCTCAGCTGGTTAATAACCAATTTACTATAGCCCACAAGGTTTAATCTTATATATAGCTTATCAAATACACTTTCTTCCTGCTTTCACAACTCTCTACCTCAGACTACAAGGATGAATGGGAAGGGCCTTCTCCTCTGTGTTAGCTTTATATTCCTGTATTATCCATAGTTCCATTTATATGTATATTTTACAAGGTGTACTGTGAAACTGTGTATTATACCCAATACCATTGTTTTTCCATGTTACTTGTCTGTAAAATATGTATATTCACACAGAGATACAGAAGATGTTTTCATTTTGGGAATCAATAATGGTAATAACAGTAGCCAGTGACCTAAGCAGCCGATCAGGAATGGTAAACATCATTATCTATTCAGTAGCTCCTACCTGTAGCTACATTACATCCATAATGAAATCCTGAAATTGGAGTTTGGGTTAAGTTCTGCTGTAAAACTGTATTATGATATGCAAAGTATAGTGTCATCTGTTCCAGCCCAGTCTCTAATAGCGTGAGTCAGAAAATACTTCCCTATACAAAGTGACATCAAAAGTCAGAAGAAAGATAGTAAAGCTTTCGTTTAGAGCTGCAGAACTTTATAGCCAGAATTGCTTCCTGCTGTGCACTTAGCGTGCAGGTTCAGCAGCTGGATGGTACATTAATCCTTCATCCTCCTGACCCTCCTTAGCACTGTTAGGTGCGCATGTGTTAATATGCTGCCATCAGCTGGGCGCAGGATGAGCCAAATGGCGGTACACTCTGCTGTTGCTGAAATAGCGGGCGGCATTAAATACTTAGCAACTCGGAGGGAGATGTAATTTGGGGTCCAGCATGACATTTAAAATCCCACTGCAGGGCCATAGACATATTAACATTAGGTCTATGGTGCCACCCAGGTCAGGTGCAGTGCAGGGAAGAGTGTGCACCAAAATGACCTGCTTCGCTGTTAGGCGGTTTTTACACATGGTGTACTTCTATTTTGAACGATTGCACCACAGCCGAAAAGTTGCACTGCGAGTTATAGCCGCGACGCAGACAAATAAAAAGTATGCCTCACTTCCAGGCTTACTATGCAAGTTGGCCGGTAACAAACTGCATGCAGTGCGTTATCGTGCCGGTACCCACCACACTGGGCAAGACCCAATTCAATGTAGTCAATGTTCTTACGATAGCCCTGACCTGCTAGAAATCAGCCCCATGGGAAAATGCTGACCAGCGGCACACTGTATTAGGTTTTGTTAAATAACAATATATACGTGTAATTAGGGCGTCTGGAAATTTGGGTGCTGGGTAAAGCCAAAAAATGTCTCACCCTGCTCCTGCAAAAGTGCCGGCGGCGATAACAACTGTTTCCCTTCCAGGACGCCATTGAGTCGAGGGTAAAATGCAATTCAGCTTCCAGCTTTTGCTGGTGGCCGAATTACGCCAATTTTATCGTAATTTGGGCACTGTCTTAATGGCACCCCAGATTACTGACTGAACGCCGCTACAGCAGTAATTCACATTACTGCCCTTGGCGGTGCATGGTGCACCCAAATTTCCAGAGCCCTTTTCACCTGAATCGGTAATAATAAGCAAAAAAGTCTCCTAATATGCAAATGTTCACTAACCCAGTAAAAGAGAAAATAATAATAATAATTATTTAGTATTTATATAGCGCCGACATCTTCCGCAGCGACGTACAGAGTAATATTGTGTTGTCAGTTAACTGTCCCTCAGAGGGGCTCAATTGTGCCAGCTACTATTGTCCAATTAATTGACATCTTGGTAATTAACCATTAGCTAGAAGCTTTAATTGGCTCAGATTAATTAGGTCCCTTGGTCAGTGGCAATTTGCTTGTTATGATATTTTTCTTTTACTAATCACTTCTAATGAGCCCTAAATGCTGTTACAACTAACATATTGTGCATATACCTTATCAGAAGCAAAACAATTAGTACAGTACAGTACAGTAATGTCACATCAGACAGTGCCAGTGGGAAACAGGCAGTTTAACCACTTAATGAAATGCTGACTTATAAAAACGTCGTGCTAGAGCCTCTTAATGGCTCCAGGACGTCTTTATAAGTCAGACAGTGCTGCTGCCGCTGTGCACGTGCACGCTCCCGTGGGTGCATGTGCATCTTCGTGCACGTGCAAAAAGTGAAAAAAAGACCCACAAAAAAAAATACACCTTTATTTCCAAATGATGTATTGGCACCATGCTTTGTACTAGGGACATAATTAAAATCTTGTGATAACCTGAACAAATAGGCAGATAAAATGTGTGGGTTTTATGTACAGTAGCAGTGTTTATATTAAAACCATAGGGGATCAAATTGGAGAAATAGTGTACTTTTTCCTTGTATTTCCCTTTAAAATGCATAGAAAATAAAGTAATTACTGAAAACAAATATCAACCCCAAAAAGCCAAATTGGTAGTGAAAAAAAACAAGATATAGATCATTTAATTGTGATTAGTAGTGATTAAGCTATTGGCAAATGAAAGGGATGAGCACAGAAAGGTGAAAATCGCTCTTGTCCTTTAGGGTAAAAACCGCCTTGGGGTGGAGTGGTTAAACAGTCAATTTTTGTTTTTAGCTTGATCCTCTATATTATCAGGAAGTGGGAAACAGCATGGTAAGCTTTTGAAGCACAATTCCTGAAGTTAACTATGAAACTAGAACCCATAATGTGGGAAGCAATTTCATGAAATAAATCACAGCAACCAATTAGAGCACGGTGGCGTAGTGGTTAGCTCTCTCGCCTTGCAGCGCTGGGTCCCTGGTTCGAATCCCAGCCAGGGCACTATCTGCAAAGAGTTTGTATGTTCTCTCCGTGTCTGTGTGGGTTTCCTTCGGGCACTCCGGTTTCCCCCCACATTCCAAAAACATACAGATAAGTTAATTGGCTCCCCCTAAAAAATTGGCCCTAGACTACAGTACTTACACTACATAATATAGACATATAGCAATGGTAGGGATTAGATTGTGAGCTCCTTTGAGGGACAGTTAGTGACAAGACAATATATATATATATATATATATATATATATATATATATATATATATATATATATATATATATATATATATACAGTGTACAGCGCTGCGTAATATGCTGGCGCTATATAAATACTAAATAATAATAATAATAAATATTATGCAGCTTCTATGAGTGTGAAGCTGAATTAGCATTGGTTACCACGTACATACTGCATAATTAGGATTTACAAGATATTATTATGGAGATTATTTTCTAAACAGGACATTCTGTGAAGAGCAGTGATCTTTTTCTTTGTTCAGTAAGCCTTTTTCCACTGATGCGATTCAATTTTTCTCCAAATGGACAGCATGCTGCTTTTTCCTGTGTTTGCATTAAAGAAATAGCTACCACAAAATAAAAATCCGCATCCCAAATGCAATACTGTAGTTGAAAAAAACTTAAACACAACCCCAGTTCACTGATCAAAAGAAAATCGCACTGAAACGCATGGGAAAGCACTCAAAGTAAATGAGAAAAATTGCAATTGCACTGCAGTGCATTTGTGACGGTGATTTCCAGTGGAAAGGGGCCCTAATAAAATGCAGCCATGCAGAGAAGTTCCTAGTTTTTTTTTTACTTCCTCAGGATTTGATTGGATGTCTGACACAAATTAAGAAATAATATTTAATTCTCTTTACTTGTGATGCGTTATAACGCAGATGTTGGTGGCCTCAACACAATAGAACCTGACAGGAAATCACAAGTTATGTAATATAATGTATTCAGCTGCATTACATTCCAACACGCCAGAACAGACATCTGTAATGTAAACAGTAACAAGAAAGTCTATAGACTTTCTTGTTACCATGCGTATCGCACACTATGGCTATCATTCATAAAGCATTTCCGTATGCAGAAATGCTTAAAACAGCTGACTTTACCGAACACTTAGCAAGTGCTGCATTCATAAAGGCTCTTTCCGCATGAAAAGCTGACACTACCGAGCAGAGCGATAAATCACCGCCTTGTGCGGTGATTATCGTAAAAAAGGTAGCAAAATGTTAATTCATAAAGATTACCGCAAGCAGTATGAAGCCGGGAAATACCGCTCCCTCTGATGTGGCGATAACAATGTTAAGTGAATAGAGACACAGACCTCCCAGGCAGCTGCAGTAGAGCGGAACACGGAGAAATGTATCAACTCGGCAGCTTCCTGTGCTTCCGCAAGCCTCCCACCTGCCTACCGCCAGCCTAGTTCGGAGAATCTCCGCACTATCGCAACTGGATACATTTTTATGAATGACCACACAGAAGTCTAAAATACCGCCAGCGGTGTTTTCCCGCATAAATTTACTTTACCGACAGCAGTTTTATGAATGATAGCCTATGTGAGGTGCGACTTGACTGACAGTGCAGCACATAGTGTCAAGGAGTACCAAAAAGGTACCCTTTAACAATACAATTTTTCCTCAGATGCAATTATTTGATCAGATTTTTTAATGTTTGAGTTGTACAGAAAATCACGCTGTATGTGGGGAAAATTGACATGAATCAATTCTTTGATCATTTGCTTTAGAATTTTACCGATCCAAATGTTAGTTTCTGTGATCTGTATCTGAAGTGAAAAAGTGCTCAAATTGTCAAATTGAACTGTTCATGGGTACAATCAACAATTACCTTCCGATTACATCCGTTTAGAATTGTATTAAGGTTTATTAATATGAAACTGCAATTGCTCCAAGCACCTATCCCTGAAAGGCAATACATACTTAGGAGCCAAGGGTATGTGGCCAGAGACTGCAAGAAGGAAGATGGTGGTAGATAATAAAAAAGGAATGGGGTTAAAAGATTAGATAGAGGGTGGTAGAGGAGGGACAGAGCTAAGAAAAAAAAGTGTAGAGATATGGAAGGAAGGAGAGGGGGAGAGAAACAGTCAGAGAGAATGTATGTCTTGAAGAACCTAAATGTTTGCGGTAAAGCAGACAGGAAGGTGCATCTTTATTGATACTGAAGTTAAAATGGCAACATAAAAAGAAGAGGTACTTAAAGACCACCCAGTTGGCTCTGTGTACTACTCCTCATTAGTGATGTCTCTTAATTTTTCACAAATGTACTTTACGGTGTTGTAGACAGAAGACATCTACCACTGTTGCCACATTTTAGTTTTTGTTTCTGTCTTTAAAAAAATGAGTATACTGCTCTGACTGTAAGCTGTATTTTTAAAACTATTTAGCATATATTGAAATGGTAGCTAGTTACTTACAATGCTCCTGCCCTTGTTATCGAGTAAAGACAGGTTCTATTTCCTCACATGACATTAAAATGCCGTCTTCATCAAACAGCTTCCTTGTAAACCATGTGCCCTTTTGTCATGGGCTCATTTGACATGTCAGCAGACATGCGATTCCTGTCAAGTAATTTGGCTGAACACAGAACAGATGTCACCGCAAAGAATTCTGTCATATTATGTGAGACCAAATAACAGTGTTTGTGAAACCACCTCTTGGCATCTTGTTTTATAGGGGACAGATGCTCCCAGTTTTCTTTTGTCACCATTTGATGAATAATGTAAATATGGCCTGAGTCCCAATGCCAGCAAAAGACTTTTTGGCATGCAGGAACTTTATTGAATTCAGTAGCAGAATAGATTATGCCAATGTCTATGGCGTGTTTCAAGTAATTTAATCACCAGAGTGTCCTCCTAATTTGCTTGAAACCGATTACGCCAGGTCAACCCAGCTCCTACTCAATGAGCAAACCAATTGGTTTCAAGTGATAAGCTGCAAGCAATCACTCAGGGTACGTTTCCACTTGTGCGTTGCATTTTTGACGTGGATTCGTTTGCGTTTCCATGCAGATTTTCACGCGTAATCGCTCACAGTTTGAGCTATGCGATATTAACCATGTCAATGCCGCCAAGCATTGACATGGGTTTTCACGTGGAGTCACACGCGGAAACGCCGGGAAAACCGCAAGACTAACATGCTTGCGGTTTTCCTATTACATTACATTAGCGGCGATTCGCATGCAGGTGTGCGGCATGCGAATTCTGATGGCTCTGCCTTGCAGATTTTTTCTGCACAGCAGACTGCACAGAATTCCTGACAAGTGGAAACAGCCCCATCCACTTGTATTGATTATGCGAATTTGCATGCGGACAACGCATGCGAATTCGCGTTAGTGGAAACGGGCCCTTAAACTACACCTCACAGATTTTCAAGGTGAATTAGTAAATAATTGCAATAATTGCTAAATTACTATTCTAAACCTAAACAGAAAGGTACTTTGGTGTGGTAAGGAAAGGAAAAAAGGAAAACAGTCTAAGTTTCATAACTACTTTTATTCTTCATTCAGGTTTTAAATATGGTATATGGTACAGTGCAAATATGTTATGAAGGAAAAATACATGAAAAATGTTTTTCAATAACCTAAGAATTGGAAAGAAACTAAATCAGACCACATGTAGGGTCATTAAATGTGACAACAATCTATTACTCCCACTCACTAATGAGCCTAGATTTACACATATGTAAATGAGGTCAAACTGCTGCTAACGATTTTCCTTCTGATAAGACAGATTCAGTGCCTCTGTGGTCTGGCTCAGCTAATGCTGTTCTCTGTTCAAGGCAAGCCAATCCACGTAACACGTAGTTGCCAAAGAGACTTGACTTGGCACTGCCCCAAACAGGCTAAGCTACCACTCTGAATCAAAGCAGCGTCAGTCAGTGGAGACGGAGATCTCGAAGACCCAGCATGGAACATGTTTTGTTTTTAATATTCACTCTCTGCCACTATGTGTCTTTGTTTAACCTGGCTCCTGCAATCATTCTCTTCTTGAATTGAAAAGGAAGAGGGGGAATAAAGAAAACATATTAGCGTTCCAAGGCAAGCTCATGGGGCTATTTAGGAAAGTGGTGGTGGAAGAGGTATAAGCCCCACTGGATTTAAAGTACGCACAGGACAAGGTTATAGAATACTGCCTACCCATAGCTAGCACACTGCCAATTTGGATTTCACCAGAAGAATTTCTCTCCATACACAACGGGGCCAGCGGTGTTGGCTTAGCTCAGAGACCTGACGCCAAGGGAAATGAAGCAGGAAGAAAAACAAATAACAACTTGGGGGCTCATTTCCATATTAAACAGTGGTATGGAACTGCAGGGAATCTCATTTCACAGGAGCCAATGACCAGATAATCTTAGGAATAGAAAGATGCTGACAACTATATGAAATCCACAAATGCTGTCTGACATTGTTTTATACAGAACTGTATAATAAAGAAAGAAATATACCAGTACATTATAGTATAAACCTTTTTTTCTGCTTCACACTGAGATATGAACATACATCTAATATTCTTCAAGAATATATTCTTCTAAAAAAAGATTTTATATAACATGATGAGTACATGCCATGTAAACAGACATAAACATGTCATCCCAAACAGTTATTTACTCTTCCACGGTCCTTTTATATCTGTGATTTCTACTGATCCAAATTCTGATTCGTTTATGTAGCTGTTCTCCCACCATTAATAAACCTTAGATCATGGGCTGGGAACTGTTAGCATGCACTTGGGTATATCTATCAAGGTAGATGCAAAGAAAACTGGAGCAAACATCCTCCAGTCACCTACAGCAACCAATCAGGTTTAAACTGTTTAACAAAATTAATTGAATGTGCATTGGTCATCAAAGAGACACAAGGTTGACAATGATTAAATCTGCCAGTTAAAAAAAAGTAAACCCATGTATGGCAGAGACCCTTTGTGCTAGGTTGATGAAATACCAATTAATTACTCATTTACTAGGTTATTGTGCTTGATTAAATTTGGATGAGCAGGGACAAAACCAAAGATTTTCTAGGGGGAGGGATTCCTGAAAAGTCTCTCGGTCAAGCACATGATGTTCTTGACCTAATGCATCCACATAACTATGTACTCTGTAAAGTGCTGCAGAAGATGTCAGTGCTAAATAAATCTAACTAATATTATAAATGCAAAAGTTTGCATGTTTGTTAATCACACAACAATGGCTGAACGGATTTGAATGAAATTTGGCACACACATAGTACATTACCTGGAATAGCATATAGGATACTTTTTATCCCCATAACCAAAAAGTGGGCGGAGACAAATACAAATTTCACTGGGAAAATGTAAACTGCAGCCATTCTTACACCGTTTATGGTAGGGTTCTCAAACTTTGCACAGTAGGTCACTTGGTGACTGGAGTTAATATTAAGAAAATTGGGTGGAGCCTAGAAAAGCCAATCAAAATCCACCTTGATTTTCAAGGGGAATATTTAATCTTGCACTGTTAATGGCACAAGTCTCAAACCTGGTACAGTTGGTCATTAGGTGACTGGGGTTCAAATTCAGAAAAGGGGGTAAAGCCACAGACACTGCAAATTATTGATGCCAAAGACCACAAAGCTCACAAACTAGGTCATTGAGTAATTGAGTAATTGTGTGTTAGGGTTAGAAAAAATGGGTGGAGCCAACACAAGCCAAATACATACCCAGGCAACGCCGGGCCATCAGCTAGTACATAATAATATGGTAGGACATTAGACTATGACTATGGTAGGATTATATTGTGAGCTCCTCACTGTGGCCCACTGTGCAGAACTTGTCATTTTATTGCTGAAACAAAGTCATAAAAGACTGGGTGTTGTCATACAGAAGTTTTCAAACATCTTGGAAACAGCCTAACTGCAATAATGACTGCAAGCAATAGT
Source organism: Hyperolius riggenbachi (assembly GCF_040937935.1). NCBI lineage: Eukaryota > Metazoa > Chordata > Amphibia > Anura > Hyperoliidae > Hyperolius > Hyperolius riggenbachi. Next base: position 384,160,733 of record NC_090646.1, on the reverse strand, counting down.
TACTTATGCACTCTCGTGGTTCTTTTGGCTTCCTATGGTGATCCTGAATGGTTCAATATTTGCATGTTCAACCATGTGCGAGATCCGTCCATTTAAAGTCCCTCCTTAACAAATCCTTTTTTTCCTTTGTGCACCTCACTCTCATATAGCCAATGAACATAGCTGTTATGCTTGTAAACATGTTGCCAAAACCTGAATACTAGTTTTTAATATAGGCATGATCATGATACTTGCACCGCTTGTCTATCTCCTTCCCCTCCCCCTATATCACCGAAATGCATCACATGTTGCCTTCTGGAGATGTTGTGGCTGAGCTGCCACTTATTGTTCCTGACCTTGTAGTCTATTAGGGCAAAGCTTGGCATGGGCTGCCACTCAACTCAACCCCACTCACATTTCAAGCTTTTTGTAAAAGAAAAAAAAAACATATTTATTGTCTACACAAGAAGTAAAGGGCGAAGCCAAAGGAAAACATATTTACTCAAATAAAGGATTTAAGTATCTTAATTTTAACTTTTAAACAAAGGGGTACATTTGGAATCCCAGATCAGGGATAGAAAACATAGTTGTGGATCTGGGATAAAACTTAAGCCCTTCATTAAATGAATGGTTACTGAAAAACCATCTTATCTGCCCAGGAATTGCAGATGGTTAGGTTAGGGAGACTTTTTGTTTGGTCATAACCAAAGTTAGTTGTAACCAAAAGCCTTCTGCTTCTCAGAGACCTTAAAATTACATTCATTTTATAAACAGTATTATAACTAGAGATGGGACGACGAATCCGGCGAATCCACGAATCCCTCGAATATTGGGAAATATTCGATATTCGTGGATTCGAATCCCGACGCCATTTTCCACTTTACGAATCCGCCGAATCCCGACGCTGCATCGCCGCGCATCCGCCGCTCGCACTCGTCCTCCTCCGACCGCCCCGCGCCTCCTCCGCCCGGCCGCCCGCATACTTTGTATCAACTCACCCGTCCAGTGGAGCGCAGACAGAGCGGCAGACCTCTCGCTGACTTCCTGGTTCCCTCTAGTGACGGCTTTTACAATGACGTCATCAGTAAAAGCCGGTCCGGCCACTAGAGGGAACCGAGAAGTAAGGACGAGGTCTGCCGCTCTGTCTGCGCTCCACTGGACATGTGAGTTGACTTGACACTTATGCAGGGGTGAGCGAGGGGGGACGGAGGAGGCCATGGGGGTGAGCGGAGGAGGCACGGGGGGGGAAGCGACACCTACCTACCTACCTACCTACCTACCTACCTACCTACCTACCTACCACTTTACCTACCTACCTGCCACTATACCTACCTAAAGGCCCCCTATACGTACCTACCTACCTACCGGGCACTATACCTACCTACCTACAGGCCCCTATACCTACCTAAAGGCCCCCTATACTACCTACCTACCACTATACCTACCTACCTACAGGCCCCTATACCTACCTAAAGGCCCCCTATATGTACCTACCTACCTAAAGGCCCCTATACCTACCTAAAGGCCTCTATACCTACCTACCTAAAGGCCCCCTATACGTACCTACCTACCTAAAGGCCCCTATACCTACCTACCTAAAGGCCCCTATACCTACCTACCTACATACCTACCTACCTAAAGGCCCCTATACCTACCTACCTAAAGGCCCCTATACCTACCTACCTACCACTATACCTACCTACCTACAGGCCCCTATACCTACCTAAAGGCCCCCTATATGTACCTACCTACCTAAAGGCCCCTATACCTACCTAAAGGCCTCTATACCTACCTACCTAAAGGCCCCCTATACGTACCTACCTACCTAAAGGCCCCTATACCTACCTACCTAAAGGCCCCTATACCTACCTACCTACATACCTACCTACCTAAAGGCCCCTATACCTACCTACCTAAAGGCCCCTATACCTACCTACCTACATACCTACCTATACTTAAGGCCTTATACCCTGCTACCTATACTGAAGGTCCCTTTAACTACCTACCTACCTACAGGACACTATACCTACCTACCTACCGGCCACTATACCTACCTACCTACCTACAGGCCACTATACCTACCTAAAGGCCCCCTATACGTACCTACCTACCTACCTACCTAAAGGCCCCTATACCTACCTACCTACCTAAAGGCCCCTATACTTACCTACCTACCTACCTACCTAAAGGCCCCTATACCTACCTACCTAAAGGCCCCTATACCTACCTACCTACATACCTACCTATACTTAAGACCCTATACCCTGCTACATATACTGAAGGTCCTTTTAACTACCTACCTACCTACAGGACACTATACCTATCTACCGGCCACTATACTTACCTACCTACCTACAGGCCACTATACCTACCTAAAGGCCCCCTATACATACCTACCTACCTACCTAAAGGCCCCTATACCTACCTACCTAAAGGCCCCTATACCTACCTACCTACATACCTCCCTTTACTTAAGGCCCTATACCCTGCTACCTATACTGAAGGTCCCTTTACCTACCTAAAGGCCCCTATACCTACCTACATACCTACCTATACTTAAGGCCTCTATATACCCTGCTACCTATACTGAAGGCCCATATACCCTGCTACCTATACTGAAGGCCCCTATACCCTGCTACCTATACTGAAGGCCTATATACCCTGCTACCTATACTGAAGGCCCATATACCCTGCTACCTATACTGAAGGCCCATATACCCTGCTACCTATACTGAAGGCACATATACCTTGCTACCTATACTGAAGGCCTATATACCCTGCTACCTATACTGAAGGCACATATACCCTGCTATCTATACTGAAGGCCCCTATACCCTGCTACCTATACTGAAGGCCCATATACCCTGCTACCTATACTGAAGGCCCATATACCCTGCTACCTATACTGAAGGCACATATACCCTGCTACCTATACTGAAGGCACATATACCCTGCTACCTATACTGAAGGCCTATATACCCTGCTACCTATACTGAAGGCCCATATACCTTTCTACCTATACTGAAGGCCCATATACCCTGCTACCTATACTGAAGGCACATATACCCTGCTATCTATACTGAAGGCCTATATACCCTGCTACCTATACTGAAGGCCCATATACCCTGCTACCTATACTGAAGGCCCATATACCTTTCTACCTATACTGAAGGCCCATATACCTTGCTACCTATACTGAAAGCTACCAATATTGAAGGCACCCATACCTAGCTAGCTATACTGAAGGCACCTTTACCTCGCTACCTATACTGCGGGCAACTATACCACGGATCGCACAATTCGTATGTGCAGGATTCGTTAGATTCGGGATTCGAAAGGTTCGAGATATTCGAGAACCTTTTTAGATTCGGATCCGGATTCGGATTCGAAGAAATTGTGGATTCGTCCCATCCCTAATTATAACCATCACAGTAGCTATAGGAAATGGTGTAAAAGTAAAAAATGAAATAAAGAAATGGCAAGCTTTGGTTTATAAACAGTAGAACATACAAATATATTCTACAGTTCTAGTTAGAACAACAGCCAGACTGTTGTTTCAAAACCCAGATCCCTAGATATTATATTCCAACAGTCATTCTAAAGGGAACACCATGGTCCTGGCCACTTACTAGACTTGCTTGGCGCCAGACCGCATGAATGGCAGCATTCCTAGAACCGACCTTGTCAATCAAATTTGTATTTGGAATACTCTCTAATATGCATACTCGTTCTTCACTGCCTTGGTGTTTTATGCACGACAAGCTCTCCAAGTGCCTTTAATATGCTCTGTGTAGTTAAATCAACTACTTAATGTCTATTTTTAGCATGCATGGCAAAAGAGAAAGGATTCTTTTTAAGCAGCATTACAGTCAAGAAATTTCCTCCAAAACTCTCTGAATTCCTACAGACTGTCAGCAAAGCATGTGCACATTTATAACTGCATGGCTGCCCTCAGGACACAGAGGAGTCACTAGTCTCTCTCAATCACCATTCCAATTAAGCAGCTGCCATCTTAGCCCTCCATATCATGCAGTCCAAATATCCCCTACTATAAAGTGATCTGAAATTCTGAGACAACTACAGCCAAGGTCTTGTAATACTCAAGTTGTGGCCATTGGCCATGTTTTCACAGGATTCTTGGCTCAGCACAGGCATTGCAGACATTTTAAACACCAGGCATAAGGTAATGTGTGCACAAGCATAAAATGTCAGGGCAACAATTGTTGCTTAGAAAGGACAAGGTAAATGGCTTTTTTTGCATTGATATACAAGAATACACAGAAAGAGCTCCAATGCCATTTTAAACCAGTTTATAAAATGTCTTCCTTAGGTGTTTCACCCCAACAAAAGGTAGGCAGGTGAAAAAAACTCTATTACCATCAACACAAGTCTAAAATCTGATGGAACACTTGCTCTCTTATACTGTACAGCATTGGATTGCAGAAGCAGTGACCCAAAGGAGGAACGTGTCCCAGCTTTAAGTTTTCATGTACTCTGGGGAAGGGAGCTGTCCCGAGCAAATCTGCATCTGAGATCAAAATACCGGTATAATAAGTACCATTAAAGCTACTCTGTATCTACCAGTAGTTCTTAACATGCATCTGCAATTCCAGCTTACTCAGTGAATATAATGGTCCTTCAATCTGCAATGCATGATTAATTTGGCAAGCACATATTTACAAGGAAAATATATTGGCTTTTCTCATTTAAAGAGGAACTCCAGTGAAAATAATGGAATACAAAAAGTGCTTAAATTGTACAATAATTATGTATAAATGATTTAGTCAGTGTTTGCTCATTGTAAAATGAATTACATGCTGACGTTTATCAGATGGTGACATTTGCTGGCAGGTGATGTCACTAGAAGGAGATGCTGCTTGCATTTGTGGCAGTTGGAAACAGCTGTTATTTTCCACAATGCAAAAGGCTCCCACACAGTGTGATGTCAGTACCTCAGTGCTGTGAGGTGCTGACATCACACTGTGGGAGGGGTTTCACCACAAAATCAGCCAAGTTCAATTTTTGGTTATGGTTTCTCTTTAAGTAGCAGACAAAAACAATAATTACATTGAATATATAGTCATATTTCCTTTTTTTTTACATTTTAAGACAAATAATCAGGATAGTCTTAGAGTGGTTGCACAAATGGTGCAGTGTAATTTGTGCGCAGCATAAGAGCCACGCAGCTTCTGCGTCAGCCCGACCACCTCCGTCCCACCGCGTCGCACTGCGGGTACTGTAGCTTGTTATTAGGGTTCTTTTAGGGCCTATTTCAATCCCACAAGATAAAAGATCACTGACAATGAATGTCTGTGTGAGGTTAAAGCGGATCCAAGATGAAAAACTAATTATAACAGTAACTTGTCTATATATTTTATCTAAAGTTTAGATAATTTACACAGCAAATATAGCTGCAAACCGCTTTAATAGAAAATGATTATTTCTTCCTGTGATACAGTGACAGCAGCCATGTAGTTTGTAAACATTACACAGAGGAAGGCTTATCTCTATCTTGATCACTAAGCCTGCGAAAAAAAAACCTAATCCCCCCCCCCTCCTTCCTCCTCCCCTCTGCCTCTGAAATCAATGGCTAGTAACACCTCCTCCTCCTCCTGCCCAGACTGAGCTCCCATGAGCCCTTGCTACTGCCAAGGCTCTCTGAAAACCTGTGGGCATGGTTTATTTAGTTTATAGGGAATTAGAGTATTAAAACAAAAACAAAAAAGTATTTGGCTTGAGGAATGCCCTATAAACAATAGGAAAGGAACACAATTATGCAATGAGTATTAAGTTCACCTCGGATCCACTTTAACCTTGCATGGCACTTTAAAGTCATCACCTTGAGCATTACAGAGAGACTTTAAGCAAGATGCCTTATATTCCTAAATGTGCTAGAAAATGATGTAATCTGCACTGTGAACTACCATGCAAGAATAGGGTGCAAAGACTGCCAATATCATCACCAGTATATACATGTAAGGGGTATCATCGTACTACACTTCAGGTACACTTTTAGTTAAGACTAGCAAAAACAACACACACTACATTATGGTAAAGATAACCTTCCTTACCTGACATAGACCACTGATGCACATGTCCAGGGATTCTGTGTAACATCGAGTGCCATCCAGAACTTTAGGAGCAAGTTCTACCACAAGATTTGTCCCCTTTGCCTGACACTTTAAAGAACATGGGTTCTCAGGGTCATTGTGAACGGGAAGCCACTCCCTGTACTGTCCTTGGTATTTGACATCATTGTGAGCTGAACACTGCTGGGCCCGAAAATCTCCCGAGTCTGCTGGACAATCCTGTAGAGATGAAAGAGATGAAAAGATCATCATTAGCTGCCTGTAACATGGGAATATTTTGTGAGAGATTTGTAATTCTAGCTACTTTGTATGTTAGAAAACCTGGCAGCTGAATTAAATGTTTGCACAGCCATAGATTTATTGGGAATTGCAGTACAGACTAGTTAAAAAATTGGAAAGGCTTTTTATCTATTAGAAATAAACTGAATTGCACAAAGAACAGGGGCAGTTTCCCTTTGATCACAGTGAGGCCTGGTGCACACCAAAACCCGCTAGCAGATCCGCAAAATGCTAGCAGATTTTGAAACGTTTTTCTTATTTTTCTGTAGCGTTTCAGCTAGCGTTTTGCGGTTTTGTGTAGCGGTTTTGGTGTAGTAGATTTCATATATTGTTACAGTAAAGCTGTTACTGAACAGCTTCTGTAACAAAAACGCCTGCAAAACCGCTCTGAACAGGCGTTTTTCAGAGAGGTTTGCGTTTTTCCTATACTTAACATTGAGGCAGAAACGCATCCGAAATCCAAAAAATGCCTCACCCCGGCAGGATTCGTTTCTGCAAAACGCCTCCCGCTCTGGTGTGCACCACCCCATTGAGATACATTGACCAAGCGGATCCGCAGCCGCAAGCGGCTGCAGAAACGCTGAAGAAGCCGCTCGGTGTGCACCAGCCCTAAAAGTGTTTTATGCCAAGAAATTTGTTTACCAAATAAATGCAAGCTTTGTTCTGTCCACTTAATAACCATTTTATCTTTTTTCGCCCCATATTTATATAAAAAACCAAGAGGGGAATCCTACAGATATGTGTATCCTCTCAAGCATGCCATAAAAGCATCAATTTTAGTTGCCTTCATCTGGGCACACAACTAAAGCAATAAGAACCTTTTGTAGAACCAGGGACACTAAGAAGGTCTGGAGAGGTAAAGGGAACCCGAAGTGAGGGGGATATGGTGGCTGCTGTATTTATTTCCATTTAAACAATAGCAGTGCCCTGGCAGTACTGATCCTGTCTTTTTAAGGGCTGGTTCAGACGGACGTCTGCGTAGCGTCGCGTCTGGGGGCGTTGCGGCGGCTGAGCGGTCAGGCTTTCAGTAGCCTTCGGTCGCGTCGTGATGCTGTTGCGGTTTTTTTTTCCCGTAGGGGAACATTAGCCGTCGCGGTTGGCCGCTCCCTGGAAGCTACATGTTGCTTCCAGGGGCAGCCCGAACGCTCGCGAAAATCGGGACCCGAACGCCGCGTTCGGGTAAAAGCGCGCAAAAGCTTGGTGTAAACGCTCTCATTCACTTGAATGGGAGCGTTTACCGCGACGGTCCGAACGCTTGCGGTAAACGCTCCGCAAGCGTCCGTCTGAACCAGCCCTAAAACTTTTAGCCATAGACCCTGAATAAGTATGTAACAAATCAGGTACTCTGACTCAGCTGACTCAGGTTTTACTGGATTAGCCACATGCTTGCTCCAGGATTTTGACTCATAAACTAACTATGCCAGAAGATCAACAGGGCTGCCAGGCTACTGGCATTATTAACAAGGATATAAATAGGGCAGTCTCCACATCCCTCTCACCTCAGGTTCCGTTTAAGGGCAAATTAATACTAAGATTAAGGTTAGTGCTAGGCTAGGGTTAGATGGAAACACAGTATTGGATAAGGAGAATTAAAATAGAAAAGGCGTTTTTGAAAGGTCTCAGTTAAGGTTAGGCTCAGGTGAAAGGTTGGGATATTGTTAGACATTGGATATGCAAAAGTTTAAGGTTAGGTGAATAGTTACAGAGAACCCAAGGTGGGTTTTAAGAATGCCGTTAGGACACAGAGGCTGGTTCTGCATACAATGACCAGCCTCTGTTACTATACTGTGCCCCCCAGGCCCCCCCTGCGATCTGCTGTCCCCCAGAAATCAAAACGCCGTGCTAGCGATATGTAGCGTGTCACTAGCAGGCTGTTTATCCTTGTTTTTCACCACCACTCCCCCGCCTCCTCTATAGTGCCGCTCCCCGCCTGCGTCACTTCACTCCCCGCTGATTGGAAGGAATGGACGCAGACTGGGAGCGGCGCTATTGAGGAGGAGGGGGAGCGGCGGTGACAGACACTCAGAGGTAAACAGCCTGCTAGCACAGTGGTTTATTTGGGGGGGGGGGCATCAGAGTGTGGGGGAGGGCCTGGGGGGAACAGTATAGTAACAGAGGCTGGTGATTATATGCAGAACCGGTAACAGGAGAAAAAGGGCGCCGGCATCTAGTGGACAAAACGGGCGCCGCCATTCACTCCCATAATAAATATCATTTAATGGGCGCCAAACAGGAAAAAAGGGCATCGGAGTTTATTAACGTTTTATAACTACGCCCGTGACAAATCACGTTTACAGATATATTTAACATATCTATCATATGTAACTGAAACGTTATTTAAAATTTTATGACTTAGTGTTTGACTTACTGTTTGTAACATTAATATTCACATAATTCACAGATTTTATTACATGAAGAAACGATAATCGAAGGTTATACACAATATTATACAATTATAATTATTATACATATATTATCGTTTTTTAACAAACGTTATTATAAGTTTCACTTTCTAAATAGGGAAGATTATCATTTTTTACAATTTGTGAACTCATACACATTATTTAATGATTTTTAATTTGTAAAACATTATTGTAAACGAAATACAACACATTATTTTTTATAAACATTATTGCCACTTATCATTTACACCCCGTGCCCTTTTTTCATGTACGCTGCGGAACCAGCCTCTGTATCCTAATGGCATTCTTAAAACCCACTTTGGGTTTTCTTTAAAGAGACACTGAAGCGAGACTAAATCTCGCTTCAGGTCTTATATATAGCAGGGGCACGTGTGCCCCTGCTAAACCGCCGCTATTCCGCGGCTTAACGGGGGTCCCTTCACCCCCAACCCACCCCCCGCAAACCTGGGTCGGAAAAAGGTCGCTGGAGCTGATCTTCCTGGAGGCAGGGCTAAAGGCTGCAGCCCTGCCTCCAGTCGCGTCTATCAGACGCGCATCGCCGCCTCTCCCCCGCCCCTCTCAGTGAAGGAAGACTGAGAGGGGCGGGGGAGAGGCGGAGGTACGCGTCTGACAGACGCGCATGGGGCAGGGCTGCGGCGGTTAGCCCTGCCCCAACCAGGAAGCGCTCCCCCGCTGCTCGGAGGGGGTTTGGGGGGACAGGGACCCCCGTTAAGCCGCGCTATAGCGGCGTTTTAGCAGGGGCACGCATGCCCCTGCTAGCTATGAGGTCTGAAGCGAGATCTATTCTCGCTTCAGACTCTCTTTAAAGAGAACCCGAGGCGGGATTCTTACATCGCAATCCGCATACAGAGGCTGGGTCTGTCTATAGAGCCCATAAAACACAGCAGTGCTGTCGACACGTAGCGTGTCGCAGCCGGCTGTGTTTATCTCACTAATGTCAGTCTCGCCACTCCCCCGCCTCCTAAATCGCTCCGGTCCCCGCCCACGTCCCTTCCCTCCCCGCTGATTGGAGGGAAGGGACGCGGGTGGGGACCGGAGCGATTCAGGAGGCGGGGGAGCAGCCGAGACTGACATTCGTGAGGTAAACACAGCCGCATAGCGCGGCTGTGTTTTATGGGGTCTGACGGCGCGCAGGGGGGTCTTTGGAGGAAACTAACTAGCAACAGAGGCTTGGCTCTATAGACAAACCCAGCCTCTGTATGCGGATTGCGATGTAAGAACCCCGCCTCGGGTTCTCTTTAAGGGAAGGAGCACTAATAAGCCAGCAAAAAGACACAAATGCAAGTAAATGCAGCTAGTTGTTTTTTTCAAAATGATTTATACACACACACACACACACACACTTCAAACACAATAATGTTATATCAGGATAGATAAAAGACATTTGTAAACCCTGCAAGGTTTGTAAACAAAGAGTTATTTTCCTTGAACTTACCTACACACATACAGCTTGGGTTATTTTTCAGCAAAAGCCACTTTGAAAGTAAGCTAAAAGGTGTCCCAGCCTGGGGAGGACTGGGACATTTTGGCCTGGGGGAAAAACACAAACTAGAGTCCCGTTTTCATGGCAGCATCAGCCTAAATGACGCCACACATGCTCCCTACTTGCTATTTGCCGATAGTCACATGTGGTGCCAATGCAGAAATACAGCAAAGATGCTTGTAGGACAGCATGACAGGTAAAGTATAACTGCACAGGCATCAGGTTACATAATACATTTGGAGGGATGACAGCCAGGGGTTTACGTTATGTCCATCTTTCGTGATTATCACACGCCGTTAGCGCTGCACACCCAATCAACCACATCGGCCTGAGATTTTCCAGCATCTCAGATTCAACCAATTTTCGCCTGAAATCAGTCAAATTGTCGATTGGGCATGCATGTGGCGGCACCGATTTTCATCCAATTCGATAATAATTATCAAAACAGTTCATCCCCCAGTCGACAGATCTATGGCCACCTTAATTCCCCACCAAGGCTCACCCCCCCCCCCCCACACACACACACACAATTATGTCCAAAAAGGGACTGTCCCTTCAAAAGAGGGACAGTTGGTCTATGAGCTATGATTGTGAGAGTCCAGACAATTTTTTTACCCACGGACTCTGCAGGCAAGCCTCTGCTCTGCATCATGCTGTATATACTGTATTTACCACTGCTTGCCCACCCTCTAATTGCTCTGTAATTGTGCTTTTATTTTCCTCATCCAGCTAGCCTAGTTGTTCACATTGCCTTATAAAAAACCTGAATGCATCAGGCCTTGCACCAGCCCTAAATTATTAAATGAGAGGCAGCCTGGGGGGAAATCTCCCTCCATCCCCCCTGGCCAGTCCTCCCCTGGTCCCAGGCCTAAGGGTTAGAAGTCTGTGGTTTTCTGTGTACTTGAAATATATACTGAACAAAACACGAGTTTGACATTTTCATCCCAGCAGAATTTTCATATACTGGAATAAGAGTCCATTATGAAAGCAGCAGACATAACAACTTGCATTGTGAGATGCACAGTGCTTGGGAAACAGATCACAGACAATGGAACCGTGGAGGATTTTGAAATATCATTATTGTTCTGACTTTTGCACAATCCCATACAAGAGTTCCCCTTGTGGAATACGTAGTATATCATAGATGAGTTTACGTTTGCTTTACTGCTCTCTTACTTCTATGATGCACTCAACTTTGCTCCCTCAAGGATTTCCGATCAATTTCTTTCCATCTGGAGCATTGGCTCATCTGCTTCATAGTAATCAGAAGCACTGCCCAAAGTCTGATTTATTTGATACATGTGGGTGTACAAGCGTCAGGGACATCTGCACTCTGCAATACACACTCAAAGTATTTTATCCTTTGGGGTAGAGAAAATCATGAGTGATGATGAGTGTTTATCCTTCTTGTTCAATGTCTGTCTGGGGAAAATAGTAAAACAACTATATACATTCTAGTGTTTGCAAATGCAACACAGGCAGGCAAATACAACCACACAATGTATTCAATCATTGGCGGGCAACTTGTTAAGGTTTTTCAGACCTCCATATGGCCCCGATCTTCTTTTCCCATGACCAAAGGGAATATAAAAGACGTCTTTTTAAACTACAATATAACTATGACATCTTCACTTGAATAAGGCACAGCCTGTGAGCCTCAAGATACTTGGCTCGGCCTTCCAGTCTTTTCTGTTCAGCATTAAGAGCATAACTTTATAATAAGCCCATTGGCATGAGACATCAATGGGGGAATAGGAGTATTAATTGTATTACTGCCTGTCAGTATTTTATGTATTGAAACAGCCCATATCTTTAGCTGATCACTCATTAGATGTAAAAAAATAAAATAAAATAGAGAAATGCACCCTGTGTGTATTTAGAGAGCTTAGCCTGTCTTATTCCCCCCTGATGAGATAAACAATTGTATCTATCCTTCTACTCCTAAAACCAACTTTTTTTAAGATATCCCACAGTTTTATTTCATATTTGAATCTACTTTTTACGTTTTTACTGCTTCAATGTGTCTGCTCAATGACACATTCATTGCAGTATGCCGGAGCTAAAATCTATGAACTATTAACCCTTTATATATATCTTTCCTGTTCTTATAAACTATTTACTGCCAGCAAACTAATGCTGGGAATACACGATGCGTTTTTGCGTTCGTTTTTGCCGTCGTTTTCGCTTTCGATCGATTCTACTCTCGATTCACTGCTCGATTCCCCTCTCGATTCCTTATCTATTCTTATCAATTACATTCACTTGAATGAGGAGAATCGAAACGAAAGTAGAATCGACCAGATCCAACAGGTTGGAATTTATCTATCGAACCCATCTATCTAAAGTAAAAACTTAACGTGTATTCCCAGCATTACTTTGAGTGATTAGTTTGCTTGTAAATGTGCTGAAAGGTTATTTTTTATCAATCAGGTGATAAGTCATTATGAGAAGTTATGAGAAGTTTTGTGAATAGAGCCCAATAAGGACCTAGTTTTTGCTACTAACCTACACTGCCCATTCAGTAGGTGCGAATGTGCCCATTTTCTGGATTGCCAAGGACAACAAAGTCAGGTAATCACAATGTCTGTGCACATTGGCTGACTTGTCTAGAGCCATATTAAGCACAGGCCTGGCTGGACAATTGCAAATATTTTGGCAGGTAATACATTTCACATATGCTGTTTTCCATCTGTGCATGTAGCCGGAGTTCAGCCTAATGACCACATTTGTCTCTGTAGGTGGGAAAGATTGGCCATAAAACTCTTAAGATAATTGGGTGTAACTGGATATTACTATTGCTGTTACATTGTCATTCATATAAATACAAATCATTCTTTCAGTTAGATAAATGATTAAGATTAAAAGATTTTCCAGAGCCATACTTAAATGAAGGCTAAACTCATGTTTACTCAATTTTCACCAGTAACAGCCCCACTATATGATGTCAAGCTCAGCGTAATTGCAATAAGATGTGTCCTATAATTACATAAAAAGACAAATCATAGAACAGCTGCTGTTTTGATCAAAGGCTTGTAAATAAATACCTATTGTTTAAAGTCTAGGGCTCTGATCCCTGTTGCAAGGCAATATTAAGCCAGTTTTAGGCCTCTTGCACACTGCAAACGATTCAGATTCAGATTCCGCTTTTTAATCAGTTTTTACCTCCAATTCAGATTCAGATTTGCAGTGTGCAAGGGGCAAACTGCAAATCTGAATCTGAATCGGAAGTAAAAACAGATTAAAAAGCGGAATCTGAATCTGAATTGCTTGCAGTGTGCAAGAGGCCTTAAAAGGTTAGAACAGTTTCCTGGCAAGTTATATGCCATTGCAAAAATCTAGAAATTCAGAAATTCCAAACATTTCAGTAACACTATGCTAGCAAATGCCTTCATAAAACACAGTGTACTCCAGACACTTTGCTTTATTTTCTCAGCAGTCTTATAGGAATCATATTCATGTGAGTATTCTAAAATGTTTGCAACTCAAAATCAGCTCATGGTTTTCTGAAGGTAAGGAAAATGACTGATATTAAATAAGCTGATGCAAACACATAAAAGGCAGCGTTTGTGATCTTCTACCAATAGCAAAGTACTTACTATTAAATGAAGCCTAAAGTCAGAGAACGCCTATTTACTTTTTAAACAATCAAGCCATTTTCTGGGCTATCAAGTTAATGCTGTTCCAACAATTGTTATTACGTCACTGACAATGAAACACTCACAGACACGCACAGTGATGGTCTTTATCTCAGTGGTGTGTGTGTGTGGGAAGGGGGGGGTGCTGTAGTTATTTATGAACTTGTACACACTCTGGTGGTCCCTCTGACAAACCCCTGTATAAGGGTGAAAAGTGTTAGTGTTAGGTATTGGGGTTGTTTTATGGGAATTTTATGTTTGCACCCACACTGTACAGTGCTCAGGGGCTAGTGCAAATTCTCTTTGTTGTCTTTACTAATGTAGGGGGACTGCTTGTGTCGATGCTCTGTTTGTCTAGGGAAGGTAAAACCATAGTCCCACCACCGGGCACATTTGCCCTCACCTGAGCGCTGCCAATAGGGTTGAGACAAATAAGCTAGGCGGCCACCCCTGATCAGTCACTAGTCCACTATGTGCTTTTGTTTGTCATTGTATATATTGATCTACTGGGAAACTATTTTAATGCAGACCGAATAAAGGTTATGTTTTATAGGTACCAATAAGGCTGTCCCTGGAAATGTGTTTTGCATAAGTCACTGACCAAGAATTAGTATGCCCTATTAGGTGTTTTTACTTTGATCCTAGAGACATGTACACAGACCCGATTCACAAGTGTGACATCTGTAGTCAGCTCCTTATGAACCCAGTGAACACCAGCTTTACTTCAGGGGTAGGAAGTAGCTGCTGGTAGCTATAGCAACTGCTCATCAGTGATGCTCCTCTGCTGTTTTATAAGTGGAAGGCTGTGCCTACAAAGGAGTTTAAAAGATCCTACCAGAGCAAAGAGAAAAATGAAAAATTACAATTAAACCACTCTATACTCAGTATGGATGTCCATTTTAGCTTTCTGATGCACTTTGGGGGCAAAAAGTTAACTGTTCGTTAACTAATGAGTTAGTAGTTATCCTTTAGGCTAGGTTCACAGTGGTCAGTTGCATAAAACACAAGTTATAGTGAGTGTGAACTGCAATGGGAACTGGGCATAGACTTTATTGGAAAGCCTGCATGCAGCGAGGTAGAATAACGCATTACAACGCAGTACTGTGAACAGGCCCATAGCATTGTATGGGCAGTGAGTTAAAGCAGAATATAACCCAGCATTTCTACTTTGCTCTAATAGATTATTTACAGCACATTATATACAACCAGCATTTTTTTTACTAGAACAGCATTCAAAGGGTTAACACAGGCCTTAAGGTGCGTACACAAGCACGACAGCAGCCAACGACGGGACCGTCGGCACCTCCCGCTGATCATTCAGATCATTCAGGAACAGCCTTATCAGTCCGCCGACAGTGCGTACACACGCACTACAGTCTGCTGAAAACCCGCCCAGCGGGAGGTGCCGACGGACCTGTTGTTGGCTGCTGTCGTGCGTGTGTACGCACCTTTAGAAGCTTCCCTGCCAGCAGAACTGCACACATCTGAACTTGCAGATAATGTTATCTTGTGTTTAATTGTATCAAGTGAGGAATGTAAAGAAAGCCTTCTCTGACACTGCCGGGTCTCCTAAAGACAGTGAGACAACCAGAAAGCACAAAAGATAGAGACAGCACTGCCCAAAAAGAGTAGGGCTAAAGCCATGGACCTGTAGCTACTCACAGTACAACCAAAAGTGTCCATCTAGGCACTATAGTGCCTAGATGGACACTTTTGGTTGTACTGTGAGACAATCAGAAAGCATCAGAAAGCATTTATGCTTAATTTAGACAATGAATAAAGCAGGTATGAATAAAATGCAAAGTCTGCTCTTAGAGTAAAAAAAAGTGTACTTTGGGAATGTATAATTTCTAAATGAATAATAATACTTATGCACAGAAGCAAATATGCTAACCGTATGGCATATATAAAGTAGGAAAACAAGTTTTTATTGAATATTATGTCAGGGTTTTATACCACTTTAACATGTAGAATTATTCTGCAACACAACTGACCACTGTGAACTAGCCCTTAAAGTGCTCCATAACAGTTTTCTAAATGGTTTTACCTTTACTGGAATTTTGAGTAGTCGTGAGACCCAAATTAAGGAACTTGTTGGACTGCAAAGGTGCAATGTTCTGTAAACCCACTGGAATGTTTTATACTCTGAATATTCCATTCCTTGTTTACATTTTTATTATTTTCTCAAAATGTTTAAAGTAGATATTAAGTCAAAGGTAGTTTTATTTTAATGTTAAGGATGAAACGGGGAAAGGTTAAAAAAGGTTAGAATCTTTGTCAGGTTTTTACAGCTGTTTTTTTCTCTGTTGAGGATAGTTCCCCTTACTTCCTGTCCATGAGACAGGAAAGGGGACTCTAACATCTTAGACAGTTGTAGTGGCAACAAGTATCTCCTCTGGATCCCTGTTCTTGTTCTGGTGACAAACATAACATTTTGGAATTGACCTGACTTCCTGGACCGATGCCCAAGCATGGAGGAATGTCTTCACTGGGCAGACAGGTCAAATATAAACTTAAAAGAAGATATAAACCTTTCCAATGTATTTAAATACTTGAAACAAGGAAAATCTTAGTCTGGAATTCTGCAATAAAGCAAATCTGCTACTACAATAAGTTACTAGACTTAGGGGAAATGGCACCATGCCTCTCCCCCCAACACACACAAACATTTAAATGCCTTCCAGACTTTGTTTTAATATTGTCTATGGTTTATGGGTTAACTTCAAACAACCCATGTTCCCATTTCCTCATACTCTACAGGTGCCTGGCTGCTCAGGTAAGGAGTTACTTTGGTGGCCATGTCCTCCTTTTACAGAGCAAATTAGGAGGCAGACTAACAATGCAACTACACCCTTCTACAATTCACTGTGCACAGTCATGCCCCTTCCCATTGAGAAGACCAAGTAGAATGGTAGTGGTCAGCACATGCTACACACTCTCCCATTTCTCAGAGGCTGATTGAAGAAATAGTGACGTTGCTCCCTGTTGGTGTCACATCACTGGCTGACTTTAAATTCAGAAAAAGATTGTTAATGTATGAGCATGACTGGTGTGATGTACCGTGGTAAATTATGGATGCAGTGGAAGGACAGGGCATAATTCCTGGAGAATAGATCAAAATCCAGGGAGGTGCATTTCTGTTATAATTCTACTGCAAATTGTATGAGATATCGAGTTTGATAGCTTTCCAGGTGCATTTCTCAGACCAAACACACTAAATTAATTTCAAAAGTAGAAATCTAGCAGAGTTTTCAAAAGCAAGGTACTGAAAAGGTTTCAAATTCTTCAGTCAATGCATCAATTTTAGAGAGATTGGTATATATTAGAAAAAAACTCTTTGCAGTGTATTTAACTTTCAATAGGCTAAGTATCTTACAAAGATACTTTAATAGTCTCCACCAACTTATGTAAGCCTCATCATAGACATAACTGACAAAGCATAAAATGTCTTTCTCAGAAACGCAGTTGAAAGCATGCAATGTCATAAGTATGGTATAGTGGTTCTTCTGGTTGCGAAACTGACCGAGGAAAGGGAAGAGTTTGCATTGTTGAGAAAATGATGCTGTCTGAGGAAAGGGAAGAATATACATTGTTCTGAGTGTGACACTGAGGAAAAGGAAGCGTACGCATTGTTCTGTGTGCAACACTGACTTGAGGTAAGAGACAAACATACATTACTTGAGTGCTGTAATAAACAATACATTAGTCACATCATCTGTATA
This sequence comes from Hyperolius riggenbachi, assembly GCF_040937935.1. NCBI lineage: Eukaryota > Metazoa > Chordata > Amphibia > Anura > Hyperoliidae > Hyperolius > Hyperolius riggenbachi. Next base: position 384,143,123 of record NC_090646.1, on the reverse strand, counting down.
TCCTCCCACCAAAGCATAACATTTAAAGTAACTTTCAATATGTAATAAAGAGATAAATCAACTTACCACATTACTACACGTTTTGTACCGGATATTTCGACCTTCACAGCTTCTGTAAGATTAAAGGGAAGCAGGTAAATATTACAGTGAAGGAACACTTATGGAATGAAAATCAATAGAAAATCTGACACTGCAATGATTATTCTAGACTAATTAAATAATGGTATGAGAGTCACAAGCACTTTGCTAATAAATAAGAACATTTTATGTCCCTGCGATTTAGATGTATATATTTAGTTAGCAATACATATTCCTTATAATATAATTACAGTGGTGTGAAAAACTATTTGCCCCCTTCCTGATTTCTTATTTTTTTGCATGTTTGTCACACTTAAATGTTTCTGCTCATCAAAAACCGTTCACTATTAGTCAAAGATAACATAATTGAACACAAATTGCAGTTTTAAATGATGTTTTTTATTATTTAGTGCAGTGGTTCTCAAACTTTTCCGGGTCAAGGCACCCTTGATGACTCAGAAAATTTTTCGAGGCACCCCTTGACAAAAACCGTTACCAAAATGCAAGCTCATCATTTTATGCAGCAAATATGGCCCAAGAATATGCATTACAAACACCATATTGGACATCTCCCTTTTAGTTACATGGCATCCTAGTTAGGCATCTAACTAGCAACCCTTTAGATAGGCATTATCCTGGATTCATTTCTAGTGCCCCTTTTTAGTTATACAGTTTCCCTTCTAGGTCGTTGGTGCTCTTCTCATCATGGTAGACAAAGTACCTATTTAGATAGGCAGTAGGCCACTATAGATTGTCTGCATGCCCTTTTAGGTAGGTAATGACAACTATTGAATTGCTCTGACTTTAGTCAGGCAGCTTAGCAGAGTGAGTGTGCTTGGGGAGCAAAAGGAGGGTGCTGCTGAAAGACAGTGCTGGGGAGCTGAAAGACAGTGCTGGGGAGCTGGGTGAGAGTGCTGGGGAGCTGGGTGAGAGTGCTGGGGAGCTGGGTGAGAGTGCTGGGGAGCTGGGTGAGAGTGCTGGGGAGCTGGGTGAGTGTGCTGGGGAGCTGAGTGAGTGTGCTGGAGAGAAGAATGAGAGTGCTGGTGAGCTGGGTGAGTGTGCTGGGAAACTGGGTGAGTGTGCTGGGGAGCTGAGTGAGTGTGCTGGAGAGAAGAATGAGTGCTGGGGAGCTGAGTGAGTGTGCTGGGGAGCTGAGTGAGTGTGCTGGGGAGCTGAGTGAGAGTGCTGGAGAGAAGAATGAGAGTGCTGGGGAGCTGGGTGAGTGTGCTGGGGAGCTGGGTGAGTGTGCTGGGGAGAAGAATGAGAGTGCTGGGGAGCTGAGTGAGTGTGCTGGGTAGCTGGGTGAGAGTGCTGGGTAGCTGGGTGAGAGTGCTGGGGAGCTGAGTGAGTGTGCTGGGGAGCTGAGTGAGTGTGCTGGGGAGCTGGGTGAGAGTGCTGGGGAGCTGGGTGAGAGTGCTGGGGAGCTGGGTGAGAGTGCTGGGGAGCTGGGTGAGAGTGTTGGGGCGCTGGGTGAGAGTGTTGGGGCGCTGGGTGAGTGTGCTGGGGAGCTGGGTGAGTGTGCTGGAGAGAAGAATGAGAGTGCTGGGGCGAAGAAGGAGAGTGCTGGGGAGCTGAGTGAGTGTGCTGGGGAGCTGAGTGAGTGTGCTGGGGAGCTGAGTGAGTGTGCTGGGGAGCTGAGTGAGTGTGCTGGGGAGCTGAGTGAGTGTGCTGGGGAGCTGAGTGAGTGTGCTGGGGAGCTGAGTGAGTGTGCTGGGGAGCTGAGTGAGTGTGCTGGGGAGCTGGGTGAGTGTGCTGGGGAGAAGAATGAGAGTGCTGGGGAGCTGAGTGAGTGTGCTGGGGAGCTGAGTGAGTGTGCTGGGGAGCTGAGTGAGTGTGCTGGGGAGCTGAGTGAGTGTGCTGGGGAGCTGAGTGAGTGTGCTGGGGAGAAGGATGAGAGTGCTGGGGAGAAGGATGAGAGTGCTGGGGAGCTGGTTGAGTGTGCTGGGGAGCTGGTTGAGTGTGCTGGGGAGCTGGTTGAGTGTGCTGGGGAGAAGAATGAGAGTGCTGGGGAGCTGAGTGAGTGTGCTGGGGAGCTCAGTGAGTGTGCTGGAGAGAAGAATGAGAGTGCTAATCGGGGAGAGAAAGATACAGCAGTCACTGATTGTGCACACGTTGAAGAGGCAGGCAGACAGTGTGAGAATTCTCATACAGTATTGTACTTTGCTCTCCGTGGTGTGCAGAGAAGACCTGCATGATGCAGTTAGTTGTCATTACCTCCTGTGGTTCACAAACTAGCTGTACTCCGTGGGGAGGCAGGGCTAACTCTATCTCTATCCTGTCTGCTATTGATCCTCTCCAGTCCCCCTTGCCTCCCACTGTGCTGTCACTGTAGAGGGGGCAGGGAGAGATTTAAGGCCCGTACTCACGGGCTGCAAATGTTGCCTGTCGCCAGCACACGTGAGCGTGTGGGCGACAGGCCGGCGACAGCTTCTCGCCAGGTCCCTCCGCGTACACACGCGGAAGAGGGACCAGCGGCGAGGCGGAAGCTGTCGCCGACGTTCCTCCTCCCCCCGCCGGAAGCTCCATTTGATACAATGGAGGTTGCTGTCGCTAGTCCGCGTACTCACGCGGACTAGCGACAGTTGCGGGGGAGGTGCGGCGGCGACTGTCGCCATGCGATTGAAAGTTTCAATCGCATGGCGACATGAGCGGCGGGCGACAGTTCGGGGTGCGCGCGCGTGCGGCGGCCCATACTCACGAGCGACCTGTCGCCGCAACACGCGCGCGCCGTGTGTTGAGGCGACAAAAGTCCCTCGTGAGTATGGGCCATTACTCACAGCGCCCACAGGCACAGCCAGTCCAGCATCTAGCTGTACTGAGCAGAGCAGGACTGAGTCCTGCGTGATTAGGGACACGTGACTCTAGGGCAGCCGCGGCACCCCTGGGAACTGCTCACGGCGCACCAGGGTGCCGTGGCACCCAGTTTGAGAACCTCTGATTTAGTGAGAAAAAAAACTCCAAACCTACATGGCCCAGTGTGAAAAAGTGATTGCCCCCCTTGTTTAAAAATAACTTAATTGTGGTTTATCACACCTAAGTTCAATTTCTGTAATCACCCCCAGGCCTGATTACTGCCATACCTGTTTCAATCAAGAAATCACTTAAATAGGAGCTGACACAGAGAAGTAGACCAAAAGTACCTCAAAAGCTAGACATCATGCCAAGATCCAAAGAAATTCAGGAACAAATGAGAACAAAAGTACTGTAATTGAGATCTATCAGTCTGGTAAAGGTTATAAAGCCATTTCTAAAGCTTTGGGACTCCAGCGAACCACAGTGAGAGCCATTATCCACAAATGGCAAAAACATGGAACAGTGATGAACCTTCCCAGGAGTGGCCGGCCGACCAAAATTACCCCAAGAGCGCAGAGAAAACTCATCCGAGAGGCCACAAAAGACCCCAGTACAACATCTAAAGAACTGCAGGCCTCACTTGCCTCAATTAAGGTCAGTGTTCACGACTCCACCATAAGAAAGAGACTGGGCAAAAACTGCCTGCATGGCAGATATCCAAGGCGTAAACCACTTTTAAGCAAAAAGAACATTAAGGCTCGTCTCAATTTTGCTAAAAAACATTTCAATGATTGCCAAGACTTTTGGGAAAATACCTTGTGGACCGACGAGACAAAAGTTGAACTTTTTGGAGGGTGCGTGTCCCATTACATCTGGCGTAGAAGTAACACAGCATTTCAGCAAAAGAACATCATACCAACAGTAAAATATGGTGGTGGTAGTGTGATGGTCTGTGGTTGTTTTGCTGCTTCAGGACCTGGAAGGCTTGCTGTGATAGATGGAACCATGAATTCTACTGTCTACCAAAAAATCCTGAAGGAGAATGTCCGGCCATCTGTTTCTCAACTCAAGCTGAAGCGATCTTGGGTGCTGCAGCAGGACAATGACCTAAAATACACCAGCAAATCCACCTCTGAATGGCTGAAGAAAAACAAAATCAAGACTTTGGAGTGGCCTAGTCAAAGTCCTGATCTGAATCCTATTGAGATGTTGTGGCATGACCTTAAAAAGGCGGTTCATGCTAGAAAACCCTCAAATAAAGCTGAATTACAACAATTCTGCAAAGATGAGTGGGCCAAAAGTCCTCCAGAGCGCTGTAAAAGACTTGTTGCAAGTTATCGCAAACACTTGATTGCAGTTATTGCTGCTAAGGGTGGCCCAACCAGTTATTAGGTTCAGGGGGCAAATTCTTTTTCACACAGGGCCATGTAGGTTTTGAGTTTTTTTTCTCACTAAATAATAAAAACCATCATTTAAAACTGCATTTTGTGTTCAATTATGTTATCTTTGACTAATAGTTAACGGTTTTTGATGAGCAGAAACATTTAAGTGTGACAAACATGCAAAAGAATAAGAAATCAGGAAGGGGGCAAATAGTTTTTCACACCACTGTATATCATTGAACAGCAAAAGATTTTACAGTTTGAGCTTAAATGAACACTTGTCAAAGCATATTCAGTGAAGGTGTCCAGAAATGACTTCACAAACCACTAATCTTCCTCACCAGGTTTAATAATCAAATTTAACTTCAATTTCTGAAGTAAAATGTGGTCTACCTATCTGTAATGGACCAATGGTGAAGTATAGATGAGGACATGCCCACATTTAGCTTCAGGAACCGAAGTCAAAATTTGCGTATTGGAACTTTGTGTGCCTTATTTACTAATACACGGCCAGAGATACCCAAGTAACTCCACTGGAGAAATTATAAGTGATCCAGGAAATCTGTACTCGATTTTTAGGCTTCAAATAATTTATTGGACAAATCTCAATTTCACAACAAACATACAAGCTGTTGGGTATCCCGATAGTGCAACAATACGTTTACAACAATATGAACTAATGAATACAAATGAACGGTCATGCAGCTTTTCAAAAGGAAGTAAGAGGTACACACAGAAGTCAAAATTCGAATGCAGGAGAAATCACAGAATAGCCTATTAGCGTGCCAATGGCAAATAAGGGCTGCAAGGTTAGACAGATAGGGCAGAGGAAAGCCGACCCAGTAAATCTGTGCAAGAAAGCAAAGGCTGCCAGATTTTGGTAAAATCCTCCATTGTGTCATTGACAATTGTTAGTAACTGATCTGATATGAGGATACTCGTGAGGACAGGGCGAGTGTAGGTTGAAGCCATTGAATAGTGATGTGTAATCTGGCAGCCTTAGCAATGTGATGAGTTAGCCTGTGCTGAGGGTACTTCCAACCCCCATGGCTTATCACTTATAGTAACAGTGTATCAGTAGAAGTAGATTTCCCCAACGCAGTATTCATAAGTTAAGTCATTTCAGCCCAATAGTGCTTGACTACAGGGCAGATCCACGACATGTGGACAAACAAACCAATCCAACCACCAGTGCTGCTCGGATACCCCTTTTCAAAATCCAGATCCGATTTGGATCCGGATACCCAGATAACCAATCCGGGTCAGATATCCGAGTTCAAAACTTTCTGATCCGAATCGGATATCCGACCCTAGTATCTTCGATATCCGGGCAAATTCAGATATCCGGATAGAAAAAACAGAAGTGGCCTTTAAAATGCTTTAAAAACGTTTTTAAGGGTATATGAGGCATGTAGCATCATTATTTTGTAAAAAGGGAAAACAAATTGATGATGTGGGGACTTAAAATCCCCCCCCCCCCCCAAAAAAAATGGCTGTCAATTAACATTAGGCCTAGGTTCCAGACAGCGGTCGTGCAGTCCACATTGGGCTTGATTCACAAAGCGGTGCTAACCTACTTAGCACGTCTAAAGTCTTTAGACGTGCTAACCAGGGTGCTAAGTAGGTTAGCACCGGATTTCTCAATCAGATCGCGCGCTAAGTCCCATAGGCTTTAATGGGCACTTCGCGTGGAGTGCCCTGCGCATAACTTTGCGTGCGGAGTGCATAACTGCGTGTAACTTTGCACGCGATGCGCAATGCATTTTAGACGCGCTAAGGGGCTTTTCACAGGCGTGCTAACAGTTAGCCCATTGTGTCCAAAGTCCAACCGCACAACTGGGATATGACAGTTTTCAGCCAAGACACCTCCAAAAAATTACGCAGCAATTGTGTTTTGGGTTAAATATAGGTGGTATCAGTGGCCTGTGGCACCCTGGCCTGGCAGTGGGAGCTGCACAGGCAGCAGGGGCAGGGCAATGCAGCAGCAGCAGGTGTAATGTGTGCCAGGAGCATGCTGGACGTGGCATGTTGCAATTGGCACTTAGCACGTGTCACTTGCCACTTGTCACATGCAAGTGCCACGTGACATGTGGCAAGTGCCACGTGACACGTGGCAAGTGCCACTTGACAAGTGCCACGTGACAAGTGCCGAGTGACAGTCAGACAGCAGAGGAGAAGACACTAGTGGCTGGATAGTGTAATGGTTAAGGGCTCTGCCTCTGACACAGGAGACCAGGGTTCAAATCTCGGCTCTGCCTGTTCAGGAAGCCAACACCTATTCAGAAGAAGACCTTGGGCAAGTCTCCCTAACACTGCTACTGCCTATAGAGCGCGTCCTAGTGGCTGCAGCTCTGGCGCTTTGAGTCAGCTAGGAGAAAAGCGCGATATAAATGTTCTGTGTTTGTTTAGTGCACACTGTCACACTGCCACTGCTCACAGCACAGCAGTTCTGTAGAAAGCTAACACAGTAGTACTACTACTCTAACAACTACTAGCAATGACTGCAGTACTACAGTACTAACTACACAATAACACAGTGATCCTATCCCCTAATCCCTAACTTAACCTATACCTAAAGCTAATAGCTGGCCAGCAGGCAGCAGCTGGCCTGGTCTGTGCATTGTACACACACAGACACATAGCAGCTGCCTGCAGCACACACACTGTCACACAAATGACATCAAGCTAATTAATGATTTAACAATAGCGTAGTGATAGTGAAGGGGTTAATCACTGAACAGCTTTCAGTTTATCACTGCTAGGCCAGCAGCACTGCAGCACACACTGACTGTCACACTATGACATCAATAATGACATCAATAAAGCTAGTTAACGATTTAACAATAGTGTAGTGATAGTAGTGAAGGGGTTAATCACGGAACAGCTTTAGGTTTATAACTGTGTACAGCCCTTGGTAGGCCACCAGCACTGGAGCATGTCTCTCAGTGAGCATTCAGCAAGCTAAGACGATATGTCTCATCATGGCAGCCCTCCTTATTATACAGGGGGGCTGGCCAGTGTTGACTGATTGGCTCAATGAGGTCAGATGGGGCTGGCCAGGGTTCCCCTCTGTGATTGGTTGCTAGGGCTTCTGCTGGGAGCCCTCTGATTGGCTCCAGGACGTCATCTTCTTAGTTACAGTATTTTGGATCCGGATATCCGTGTTATGCGGCCAAATATCCGCAGATAGCTAGCCGGATTTTTAAAAAAATCCAGAATCGGATAGTGTAAAAAAGTTCGGATATCCGGATTAATCCTGATGAGCAGCACTGCCAACCACAACCCATGAAGCATAATTTTGACCAGAGGTGCCAAGCTATCATTGGACTCGAAGCTGTGTGATACTTTGGTTACTCATTGCCTGATGAAGCGGGATGTTGCCCATGAAACGCGTTGCAGTTTTTATTTAGGAGTATGTAAATAAATTGTTGTTTCTTCAATCAACAGAATTTTGTCTGTTTTAGTGTGGCTGGTCCACCACTGCCACCTGAACATTTTTAAGCCTTTTATCGAATTTTATCCTGTTGGCGCCTCTGTACTTCCATACAATTTTGACTTGGCGGGGAGATAGTATGGATCTGGAGTGAGGTAAGTGTGGTGAAGGGCTTTATAATTTATTTCAATATGTGAAATGTAGCTACAGCACTTTGCTAATGTAAGTGCACTGGATTTTTTGTAAAAGTATCTGTTATTGCAGAGCAAAAGATCACAGCTCTTTCTAGGGTCATATTGAAACATTTAGCAGCTGTTTTATTGCAATCTCCTGCAGATTTCAACAATGAGAATTTTGACACCCCATCTTAAAGCGGAATATAACCCTGCATTTCAACTTTGCTTTAAAATATTATTTACAGCATATTATATGCAAAAAGCATTTTTTTTTACTAGACCAGCATTGGAAGGGTTAAACACAGGTTTAAAGTTCGGTGGAGAGATATGCAGAAGTTCAGATTGTTACATTCTATTTAGTTATATGTATCTATTGATAAATGTTACACACTCTTTGGCTGTCCTCCAAGTTCCTTCTCAATCAGAGAGAGTGAGTCACATTCAACACTTAGATACATTTATGTAAACAAAATGTATCTATTTCAGCTTCGGATGCGTCTGCAGAAATCTCCAGGAACTTTAAAGCCCTGTGTAACCCTTCCAATGCTGGTCTAGTAAAAAAAAAATGCTGGTTGCATATAATATACTGTAAATAATGTTTTAGAGCAAAGTTGAAATGCAGGGTTATATTCCGCTTTAATAGCAAAATAAGTAAATACATAAATAAGGGTTAGTGCTCATTAATTAAAGCGGAATATAACCCTGCATTTCAACTTTGCTTTAAAACATTATTTACAGTATATTATATGCAACCAGCATTTTTTTTTTAATAGACCAGCATTGGAAGGGTTACACAGGGCTTTAAAGTTCCTGGAGATTTCTGCAGACGCATCCGAAGCTCAGATAGTTACATTTTGTTTACATAAATGTATCTAAGTGTTGAATGTTACACACTTTGGCTGTCCTCCAGCTCAGTCAGAGAGATGAGTCACATTCAACACTTAGATACATTTATGTAAACAAAATGTAACTATCTGAGCTTCGGATGCGTCTGCAGAAATCTCCAGGAACATTAAAGCCCTGTGTAACCCTTCCAATGCTGGTCTAGTAAAAAAAACATGCTGGTTGCATATAATATACTGTAAATAATGTTTTAGAGCAAAGTTGAAATGCAGGGTTATATTCCGCTTTAAGCACTTCACTGTTAGTTTCACCTCTCCCTAGTACAGTTTTCAACATATAGTGAGGTAGGCAGCCTCCTTCCCCTTCTAGGTGCCTCTCACCATCTTTGCACCTGGGGCAATATTACTGCTACATAGTTTCAGCAGCCCTAGCTTCCGTAGAATAATGTGAACACATAAACTATGAACTAACAGAATATATCAGTTAGGACTTTCCTGAATTAGGGGGCAGCACTACCTTTCAAGCACCAGAGACTAATTGGTCGGAGAGTGGGAGGAGCTTGCATCCACCACTACCTACAACACAATGAGGAAAGCTTAGACCATTGTTTCCCAACCCTGTCCTCAAGGCCCACCAACAGTGCATGTTTTGTAAAAAGCCACAGAGGTAGTTAATCAGCTCTGCTGGGGCGCTAATTACCTCACCTGTGCATGTTTGTGGTTTTCTGCAAAACATACTGTTGGTGGGCCTTGAGGACAGGGTTGGGGAAATCTGGGTTAGACTACCAGGGCAGTGCTGCACTAGTGAGAAATAAAACAACCAACTTCTATAGATAAACTCTTGCAGTGCATGTGACATGCACATGCAGTCACACAACCATTAACGCACAATCCTCTCAGCAACCTTCGCTATGATCTCCTACAACCCAGGTGACTGTAGCCAAACCTAACCACTAAATAGCAGACTTTATTTAACTAATTCACCCCAGGTCTACTTATTATATTCCTATTTGGGGTGTTTTACAGTACTTACGCGTAATAAGGTCCAATGTTTCTGGTCTACCAGGACACTTGAAAAAAAGATTGTATCAGGTTTCCCTACAATGCATCTTTAAAGATGTGAAATGTTGTAATATGTCATTGGATTCCACAAGGGCATCTGAAAAGTCCTCTGTGTGCAGTGATGTCTCTGTAGGATGTAAGCACCCTGCTGGACAACCTCTCATCAGATGCACCAAATGTGTCTACCCCCAGCCTTTAGCTTGTAAGCCTCTGGCAGGGCCCTCCTCCCTAGTGCTTCTAGCTTGATTATGCAATCTTACTGATTGTCACCCCTCTTGTGGACTAGAACAGTCTCTATTTTTACCAAAGACACTGAACTACTGTTATCAAAGACATTTGCATGATCTTGTTTTGTTGTGAGCTACTTGTATGTCCTACCTTCTATGTTAACCCTTTTATCTATTGTGCAGCGCTGCGCAATATGTTGGCGCTTTATAAATACATTAAATAATAATAGTAAAATAAGAATAATTACCAGGAGGGTTTAAAGCACATTGGGCAAGCTGCCTTTACTGAGGAACTGCTGAGGGGAATGGCTTGTTAAAAGCCCCATTAACCATAAGATATGGTGACTCAGTGGGCTAGTGGTTTATTTTCCTCTACTGGTAAAACTGTGCTAAACCCTTAAGGTAGCCATACACTGGTCGATTTGCCATTAGATCGACCAGCTGACAGATCCCTATCTGATCGAATCTGATCAGAGAGGGATCGTATGGCTGCCTTTACTGCAAACAGATTGTGAATCGATTTCAGCCTGAAACCGATCACAATCTGTAGAGCCGCCGCTGCCCCCTGTCCCCCCCCCCCTTCATACATTACCTGAAGCTGGCTCCGGGTCCTCTTCTCCACGCTGCACCCCGCACCGCATCCCAGCGTACACTGTGTCACTCCGTGACCAGGAAGTTCAAATAGAGCGCCCTCTATCTGAACTTCCTGGTCACTGCAGTGACACAGGAAGTTAATGTACGCTGGGATGGAAGCAAGAGAGAAGCGCGGAGAAGATGCGGAGAAGACGCGGAGAAGATGCCCGGGAGCCAGCGTCATGCAATGTATAACTGTATTGGATCGGCCGCCGCTAGCGATGAGCTCCCTACCCACGGGCGATCGACGGAAGTAACCCGCACGGCGCGATCGACGGACCGATCCGATTTCGGGAGGAAATCGGATCGGCGGGTGCGTTTAGCGCAAACGATTGGCAGCAGATTCGATCCCAGTGATCGAATCTGCTGTCGAATCGGCTGCAAATCGGGCCAGTGTATGGCCAGCTTTATTCACTTGCAAGTTAATGAAAAGCTGGTCTGTTGCTGGCACTAGCACATGATGCAATTAAAAGGCGCCATGCATGGCTCATCACTAGCATTTTCTCGTGTGCAATGATTCCCCTTGCATGCCAAGTCGTATGAGAACAATAGCCTCCCCAACATGGCGGAGCACCCCCCCCCCCCAAAAAAAAAGAAAAAACCCCACAGATACGGCATGTACATAATTTAGAATCCAATATTTCAATGCGTCTAAAGTTAGAAAAATTAAGATGTTCCCTTTTTAATTAATACTGTAATGTAACGTGTATTAACCACTTCCCTTGCCCCCGGACAAGAAACTACGTCCCTGTATTTCCCCATATCTTCTCGCAGGGTCGTAGCTACTATGTGCCTTGCTGCAGCGCACTCCCACTCATCCCCCCATGTAAGTTACCCTTTCCGATCGCTAGACGGGAGATCAATGAATGGGAACACAGTTCCTATTCATTGATTCAAGTCCCTGTGTGTATACTACACATAGGAAAGTTATGCGCAAGGATAGTAAAATTACATCTACAAACTTTTTATTAAAATACTTTTTTTTACATTTAAAAATGACCCCTTACCTATCACACTCCCCAATAGGTACCCCCAAATTTTTTTTTTGTAACACTACAAATCATACAATTAAAAAAAACAGGGACTGAACTTTTTAATATGTATGTCAAATGTTAAATTATGGGCTTCTAATTAGTGATGGATGCAAAACTGAAAAAATGCATCTTTATTTCCAAATAAAATATTAGCGCCATACATTGTACTCAGGAAAAATTATAAACATTGCAATAACCGGGACAAATGGGCAAATAAAATGTGTGGGTTTTAATTACGGTAGCACGTATTATTTTAAAACTATAATGGCCGAAAACTGAGAAATAATGAGTTTTTTCCTTTTTTTTTTCTTTTTAAAACACAGTTAGAATAAAATAATTCTCAGTAAAAAGTACACCCCAAAGAAAGCCTAATTAGTGGTGAAAAAACAAGATATAGATTGTTTCGCTGTGATAAGTAGTAATAAAGTTATAGGCAAATAAATGGAAAGAAGGAGCGCTGACAGGTGAAAATTGCTCTGTTTTTTTAAGGGGAAAAACCCTTGGAGGTGAAGTGGTGAAAGCTGTTTATTTCAACAGAGAAACAGTTAAGTTGAAAACGATGAGCTCTGAGTTTCAGAAAAGTCTCAAGAGAAAGGACCACTTTGGGTGTTTAGTCTGTGTTGTTGCTGAAGAAAAATGAATAATATCATGCTGGCCACATCATAGTTTCAACCTATAAACAGAGCAGACAGACATATTCAAATTACATTTCTGAATTATCCGTCAAAAGTCTACTGTCAGACTATAACAGGTTACAGTTTAAGGTTCTTCATGCAGGTTACAGTCTAGACTAGGCAATAAGAAGTTGTTATCCAGTTCCTGTTGAGTCTCATTGTCAGAAGATCTTTAAATGGAAATAGACAGCAAAGCTAACTCAGAACTGCTCCTGAAAGCAGGCTTTAGTAAAAGTCAGCCATCTGTCCAAACTGCTAGAAAATGAATGCTGAGGTTCACTGCTAGTAGATGAATATACTATTATGATTATTGATTTATATAGAGTAAGAAAACAAAATCTTTTAATGGGACAGTACTGAGGTTATGACACTTTGATACAATGATACAGTGTAAAGTAGTCCATGCACAGCTTGTATAAGAGTGTAAACTTGCTGTCCCATCAATATACCCCAATGCACAGCCATTAATAGCTAAACTGCCGGCAACAAACGTGAGTACACCCCTAAGTGAAGAGTATAAAAATTCTGCCCAATAAGAGGTTTCCGCTGTGCATGGTCTTGTTACTCATTAATATTACAAGGTCCAAGGTGTGAACAGGGAGAAGATGTGTCCACTCTCACAAACTCTCATACTGGTCACTGGGAGTTCAATATGGCACCTCATGGCAGAGAACTCTCTTAGGATCTTAGTTGCCAAGACCATACAGCAGTACAGATTACACTCAGATTGGGCCTCTCCATGGTCGAAAAAGTAGCTGATTGGACGTGGTCAGAGTCATATCCAGAGCTTGTCTTTTGCAAATAGATGTAGTATAAATGCTGGCAGCATTGTTGCAAAGGTTGAAGCGGAGGAGAGGGTAGGGTTGCTGGCCTGTCAGCGCTCAGACCATATTCTGCACACTGCATCAATTTGGTCTACATGGCTCCAAATGAATGCCTCCACGTATGAGGATGCGATTTTCATGTAACAAATGTGATTCTTTTGCGTTTCCACTCACTTACATTATATACCAGTCGCATATTTTTTGTTCTGCTGAAAAACTGCAGCCAAAAAAAAAGACAAACAACACAAGTGAAATGCGAAGCCATTGACTTGCATTAAATGCGTGTGAACATGAATTCACAACAACAGAAATCGCACACAAATTCTGTTATGTGTGAATGGTGCCTTAAACTGCTAGGAGGGAGATATGGCTGACTATGGTAAGGTTTAGATTATGAGTTCCTCTGAGGAACATGACTGTGTCATCCACAAAGGGTTGCAAAAAATGTCAGCGCTATACACATGCATAATATTGATACGTATGCAAATGTAAATATACAAGTATGTGTATGTTTATGCACTACATTGTCTTTATAGTAATCTCCAAGGGATCTGGCCAAGTAGTTTACAATATCAGAAGTGGTTATACATTATATTTATATACCGTAGTTACATGGCTGGGACCTGGGACTGAGTTTACTATAGCCAGAGGTTTACTATATCATAGTTTACTCTACTGAGATTGTACTGTGTATACAAATATATGCATGCGTACCTTTAGTTTTGGTGGACCTTTTACAATCATTGCCTTATGGGATATGATATGAGACATTGATGTCTATTTATAAAGAAAAGGTTAAGAATCTGACATGAAAGGTCACATTCTTAACACACAAAAATGCCACCATTCTATTTACAAAGACAAGAGGGACCCCCTGTCTAGAGCACAAAAATGGTCCTGCCAGAATCCAGCAGCAGCAAAAATCTAGAATTATAAACCTATGCCCGCCCGCCTGGTCCTATCCCTGATTTGTTATAAAGCTTGTACAGTACACTATAGATGTACTAGTCATGACAGTCACCTATTATCACATCCACTTTTGACCATAGGTTGCCTCTGGATCTTACTGAATCAGCCTGTGCCATTTGGATGTTGAGAAACAGACAAGGCTGCAGAAAAAGGCTAGTTTGGTAGGAGGTTGAAATGTGGAGCAGATGTTTTCCTGGGGCGACAGGTAGAGATAAAACTGGCACAATCATGGTTAACAACAGAAAATAAGGGGCTTGATTTAATAACCGGCGCTAAGCTGGTTAGTGTGCCCTAAGTGTTAGTGTGCGCAAACCACGGCATCAGATGGTTTGCGCCCACACATTTGAAACAATCCTGCCCAGAGTAATAGTGCGCGCTGCTGGCCCTTAAAAGTCACACCCGGTGTGATGAAAATGACATTAGTGTGCGGTGCGACGATAACGTTGCACCCGCTGGACTTCAAAAGTCGCACCCGGTGCGACGAAAATGGCGCATCGGGTGCCCTCGAAGTGGCGCATCATAGCGCTGCTTAACGCGCACCCAATGCGCCATTTTCGTCGCACCGGGTGCGACTTTTGAGGTCCAGCGGGTGCAACGTTATCGTCGCACCGCACACTAATTGTGCCACACCCACGCTGCGCACGCAGTGCACGGGGCTGCGTGCAAAGTAGGTTTGCGCACACTAGCGGCCAAAAAGGGCTTTTCACACCAGCACTAACACTTAGCGCCGGTTAGTGAATCAAGCCCAAGAACTGAACAGAGAAGGAGAGACAACATATATACCTGTACTATGAAAATGGAAACAGAGTCAAAGGTAAGTCGACAGCAAGAAGAGCAGGACACACCAAATGATGGATACAGCAGACATTGACAATAGCAAGGAAAGTAGCATAACAAATTCAGACAAGTCAATAGTAAAGAAATGTAAAACAATCAGGAAAGAAAAGGATGACCGCAAAGGCAAACCAACTAATAGTGAACCAGAAAGTGATAAAAAGACAGAACTAATGCTGGGCATACATGGCTCATTTTTAAGCCATTAAGATAGCTCGATAGATAATTTCCAACATGTCGGTTCTCCCACTCGATCGTTTCGCCGCTAGATTCAAGATAGCAGTGAATAGAAAAAAATAAGAAAACCGAGCGGAAGATAAGAGAATTGACTGCGGAATTGAGCGGCGAAACGATCAAACAGAAGACTTGAGCGGCAAAAACAAGCCTTGTATGCCCAGCATAAGATACATCCTAAAGAGGACAAGCCAAGATCAGGAGGTACAAAAACAGAAAAAATAATAACACACGAAAGTAATATCTACACCTCCAGCAGAAAAGCACAGGTCCATATACTCATCATAGAGTGCTGGGATATCAGGCATGGGTGGGTAAAAAGTGGGACAGGCAATCAAGATAGGACTGACAGGTAACTAATAAGAGATATATGTAGTGGGAGATTTAGATTGCAGGTATGAGTGTTCACAGCTGTAGCCCAGTACTGCATGCTCGCGTTCTGGGTTCAACAACTGCTTGTGGACATCACTGTCTGGTTTCTTAATATTGTTTGTATATTTGCTATCAGTTTGCTTCTGAACCAAAACTTTATACTGAATACACAGAAAGAATAAGGAAACGTGTCAGCAGGAAGTGTGTGTATGTGTGTGTTTCTGTGGGGTGGGTGTGGGGGTTGCCTTTCCATTTGTAGCAGTTTGTAGTTTAACAGTAGACAACTATAAACTGGGCAGAAGTTAACAATAGCATGCATCCTCCAGATAGTTTACCAGGAAATGGTGTCACCCTTTCTTCTTGTACTTCTATAAAGAGTACTGCCCTATATGACCCCAGGCCACCTGCTCCTCAGGGCTGCTGCTAGTAAAAAGAGTAGAATTCCTGGACATCACTATTCAGGAGGAATGGACTCGTAATACACTACAGGAAGCAATGCAAGTGCAGATCTGAAATTTGGCTCCTACACAATTGAAACAAAGTTCATATAAATCACCTCAGCTCAGTGACATGTGTTTTCCTTCCAATACTCACATAGCACAAAAGTATATTTATCTCAACGTGTTCTGAAATCATTTAAATGTGTCTCCAGGTTGGAGATCCAGCATGCCAACAACAACATGGAATAACCTTCACAAGCTATATTGTATCTCGACTCCTGTCCTGACGCTGTCACAGTCCATCTGAAATAAGTTACAGGCCTAACTAAGGAATTCCATACAACGCCATAAAATCCATAACAAATATGATATATGCACAATAACCAAAATATTTATAATTGCTTTATATAGGGTTTATGAAGGCTGGAGAAAAATGAAAAAGGAGATATATTTTTCCATAAAACTCAGTCAGATTCAGGCTTGCATTGCCTTACCTGGGCGTATAAATAGGGCAATAACAGACATCCTTGACTCTTACTTTTCTTACAATTCATAATAGTTGCTTTGCATGAAACTTCATGTGTTTTTTTTACGTGATTCAGCATAGAGATGGTCAATAAGATGCTAATAATGTTCGATTGCATGCAAATATAACACAAGATTTATGCAGCTTGGAATTGGGCAAATTAAAATTGGCAGGAAGTCGATTTGTTCGTATAAATTCCAAGCTGCACTCAGTGTGCATAGGGCTAGGTATACAGTGGGCGTTGCGTTTCCTGTAAAAGCAACAAATGGGAAATCTGCACCGCAGGTTATCTGCGCATTGCGTCACATACAGTGAAGCATACAGACAATGAAACATGCTTCACTGTCACTGTTAATGCACGCATTTTGCAGTAACGTAGTGCATGTAGTGGGTTGGGATGTTGCATGCCGTTAAACCGCACTGGCAACATCGCATAGGTGTTGGATTGCAGTGTAACATTTCTCGTTACAATGCAGCTGTTACGTCGCACTGCAACGCACCACTGTGAGCAAAACCAAGCCAGGATCATTAACATCCTTTTGACAAATCTCTGTTTTGCTATATGCAAATCATTGAGCCTTTTGTATGATTTTAGTGTTATTTAAAATTCACTCTTTACAAAAATTCAATAGTTTAAATGATTTTATTTTAGGTCGCATTCCCAGTGCCACGTTGCGGAGCTGCGTTATAAAGTCTTATGACGCAGCGTACCAATCCGCAATGCTAATCCTATGGGCCGTTCATAGTGTGACGTTAAAGTCGTGTTGAAAAAATGTTGCGTTGTGGTAACTCACTGCTTGCAGTGCATTACCTCTAAATGCAGACACGTTGCGTCTTTAACGTCTCATTAAAATGCAACATCCCACTGTGAATGTGACACAGCAGAAAAAGAAACATCCAAGGACATAGATAAATTGTCTCAGCACAAAATGCTGCCTGGAAGTCCATTATTTTATTATTGTCCTACCATGAAGGTGCTAAAAGGAACTCCTATTAGTAATGTTTATGTTTTTGGGTTACCTCTTATTAAATTGAATACATAGAAAAGAAACATTAAACAGCATAATCTATAAAAGTTAAAAAGACATTTACACAAGTGAGGCATTAACAACAGTTGTTTTTTCCCTGTAAAAACAGGAATGCAACGGAATGTAAATGTTGCACCACGTTATGTGACCATAGTGTAGCATGCAGTCAATAAAAGTATACTTCACTACCACTGTTAACACATGTTATACGGTAACGCACTGCATGCAATGGGTTGGGATAGTGTACTCTGTTGAGGCGCATTGGACCAGATGCACTTGAATAGAGTTACAGTGCGACTTTCTGTGTTTGAAATATCACTGTGAATTTAGCCTTAGAAAGAGTTAGGCAGCATTCTTCAGTTTCTTCTGCTATACCCTCACTTCCAGCCTACGACACACCAGAGCTAAAATGGGGAAAAGAAGTGCAGTTTCATAATGCCAGGCCCAGGGAATGATAGGCTGTTGGATTTCATCCTCATAACACTGAAAGCAGTTTTCTCCCATTTCTGAAAAAGAACACTGCTGCCTTGAAACAAACATTTACCAGAGCAGCAGCAAAACACTTAAAGGGATACTGTAGGGGGGTCGTCCTCGCTCCCGCTGATGGCACCAGGAGCGTACTGCGCAGGCCCAGTATGGTCTGTGCCTGCATCGTGCGCTCCTGGTGACATCAGCGGGAGTGAGGACACTGCAACGCAGTCGCAGTGGTTTTCAGACTTTAAAGTCTGAAATTCCAGAAGTGAACTCGAGGCGGGGCCAGAGCATCGGTGAGTGGCTGCGCGGGCACAGGATGTCTGCGGGGGACCATTAGAAGCCCCGGGTAAGTTCAACTCATTTTCCCCCGACCCCCCTACAGTATCCCTTTAAAACTTTTTGAACGGTGTTCTTTGTCTGGTGTAACAGTTACTAAAAAAACAATACTCTCTATATACAAACCACACCAACAGAAAGTTACATCATAATTAAATACTGTAGGGGGTTGGGGGAAAATTAGTTGAACTTACCCGGGGTTTCTAATGCCCCCCCGCAGACATCCTGTGCCCGCACAGCCACTCACAGATGCTCCGGCTCCGCCTCCGGTTCACTTCTGGAATTTCCGACTTTAAAGTCTGAAAACCACTACGCCTGCGTTGCCGTGTCCTCGCTCCTGCTGATGTCACCAGGAGCGTACTGCGCAGGCCCAGTATGGTTTGTGCCTGTGCAGAAGTGATGCGGAGGCAGGGCCGGAGCATTGATGAGTGGCTGCGTGGGCACAGGATGTCTGCGGGGGACCATTAGAAGCCCCGGGTAAGTTCAACTCATTTTCCCCCGACCCCCCTACAGTATTCCTTTAAGGATCATATGAACCTTGAGAATTATACACTCCATAAAATTTTTAAAGCTACAAAAAAAACAGACTTAGGAGATATTTTTTTTAAATGAATTCCAGTGTGCAACTTACCCACTTGCATGCTAGCACAGAATGTTACCAACATAACAAATATAAGGTTATGAGTGGTAGAAAAATATTTGGAAATGGTGAAGGCATAAACCAAAGACAGAAAACTGAGATTCATCTGCTGAAAAAGAAACGTATGGGATTATGACAGTTATTTAATCTTCGAGATGAGTATACACAGATGATTACAAGACAGATCCCATTTAAACAAACACACAGACACACACTTGTATGCAGGAGAAATGTCCCAGAGATTATCTGGTTTATTTTCTTATCAAGCTATATCATCAAAAGTGTTTTGACTTATCCCGTTAGCAGATGTAATTTATAAAACTTAGCTGTGGCTGTATAGCCGCTAGAGGGAGAAGTCTCCGATGGAACGCACGGAAGCAGGTATGTATCTGCCCGCCACTCGCTGCCCACCACAGCCCCACAGACACTTACGAGCTGGAGGGGAGCGCAGAGGGGAGAGCCCCGAGGTGAGGGAGAGGGGGGAACTACCCCTATCCCCGCCGACTGTGGGCAAGGCTTTTCCCTCATGCTGCCACCCCTCCAGCACCCACAAAACGGCCCCGAGCGGGCCCCAGGGGGGGGGCGGGCCCCCCCGCAAGCGCAGGGGCTGCAGGGCCTATTCCTACGCCCCTGGGTTGCTGCATACGGCAGGGATGCGGCCGCGGACTTTTTCATGCTCCCCCCCCCCCACCATATGCGGCAACTGCAGATTCTCCAGTCCGGCTAGGAAGTTTCAGCACCTGCCCTATAAGGCGACACCTGGCATATAAGGCGACCCCCAACTTTTGATGAGATTTTCCTGGGTTAAAAAGTAGTCTTACATGTCAGAATACACAGTACTTTGTATAATCTAAGCTGATTGTAAAACATTGATGGATTTTAAAATCAGACACAAACAGATGGCCTGGGGACTCAAATGCAGCCCACAGAGCCGTTTATTGGCCTTAGACTTCTTGCAATCCTGCTGATCCTCTGCCTCTAATACTTTCAGCCATAGACCCTGAACAAGCATGCAGCAGATCAGGTGTTTGACATTATTGTCAGATTAGCGGCATGCTTGCTTCTGGTGTCATTCAGACACTACTGCAGCCAAACAGATCAGCAGGGCTGCCAGACAACTGGTATTGTTTAAAAGGAAATAAATATGGCAGCTTCCATATCCCTCTCACTTCAGTTGTGCTTTAAAGGGTAGATTAAAAAGTAAGTACAGTATTTAATTGTATCTCAATGGTACTCACTAGACATTCACCCCGAAGAACAAAATTGTGAATGCACATTTACGTCCAGATTTGCACATGTGAACTATTGCTTGTAATTACCAGCAGTAAACTTTTTCACCATAATGTCCTTTCAACGAAAGTTAACTAGGTTGGAATGGACAAAAGTGTTGGCGTTTACCCTGATGTTCGTAAACGTGTGCTAGCGTCGTGTTTAAGCATTCATGACCCCGTGGGGTCGCATATGCCTCCATGCGGGTTTACGGATGATCTGGTAAATCACACCGTGGGAATTTCATCCATCATTAGTGCTCACAATCTTATCTATCCATCACACTATCATACCAATTTTGGAAGAAGCCAGTTAACCTACCAACATGGTTTCAGTACATGGGAGGATGCTAGAGCCCACAGAGGAAACTATGAAAACAATCCCAGCAAGGGCAACATCTGCAAGGAGTTTGTATGTTCTCCCTGTGTCTGCGTGGGTTTTCTCCGGGCACTCTGGTTTCCTCCCACAGCCCAAAAACATACAGATAAGTTAATTGGCTTCCCCCTAAAAATTGGCCCTAGACTACAATACATACATAGACATATGACTATGGTAGGGACTAGATTGTGAGCCCTTCTGAGGGACAGTTAGTGACAAGACAATATATCCTCTGTACAGCACTGCGTAATATGTCGGCGCTATATATTGTAAATAAATAAGGAGGGAACACACAGTACAACCACCATCCAGATTGTGTTTGGCTAGGTTTGACCACTCTAGCAGTGGAAGGCAAGAGAGGTCACTGCTTTTATTTTCGGCTTATATCATTGGAGGTTTTACCAATTTCCTTTTTCAGCTGACACAATAAGTGAAGGTAATTATCCCAAACAGGGAAACAGAGAGCAATAAGAAATTCTAACCCTTTTGTGCTTTCAAAATAACAATTTGACCAGATTGCTTATTTAGTACTGGTGACATTTACATAGATCTACTTTATAGATATATTTTATGATTTCTAACATTTAATGGAAGGACATGCTATACTGAAGGACAAAGTACAAAACTAAAAAAGGAGTTCCCGTTCAGTTTGTTTTGGATCCAAACAACTGTTATTAAACAAGTTAACAAAAGAAAAATAATTAGAAAGGAACAAAATAGCAAAACCTGTTCAAAGCTGGCCATCTGTCATGTCAATAAGGAGACTGCACAGAAAGGCTGACCCATTTGCAGTGAACTGGTTGATTTTAAAACAAGCCTACAGTTCTGTTCTGTTCCTAATAATGCACAAACAGCTGCAAATGAATGATTCCTCGGATTGCTGCTTCTATTTGTTTCAGACCTTTTCTCTTACCTTGGCCAGGACAAAGCCTCCCCCGCACACAAAAATCTTTTAAAGTATTTTAAGATGCGATTTGGCAAGACAAGCTTTAGATTTTACACTTTTCAACCGTACACGCCCTAAGCTTCACCCTATCCTAATGTTAATGTAGGATTTCCTATAGGAAACAGAGATGCTCAGGGATGCTGACCTTTTGCGATCGCACACTAAAACATCTGTGTACAGGGATTTCCCATTTGGTTAAAACCACATCTTTATTAGCAGTCATGTGCCATTTTTGCTTTTTAATGGAACAACTTGATTTTTTTCCCTCTGAGTTCCAAACACTGAGTAACCTCTCAGCACTGTAAACCCCATCCCTACCGTAAAAGTTGCAATTCCTGCTTCCATCCATAAAACAGAGAAATCCAAGTAGAGCAGGTTTCCTTTTTAAAGCGGTGTGCTTGCTAAATCATTTGAGAGTACACAATGCATTGCTGTAGAGCGAGACTAAATCACAACCACTGCAGACTATTAGCCTTCCATTCCGGACTTAAAGAGGCTAAAAGCAGACATTGTTATGACATCATTGTGCAAGCTTAGTCATTTCAAAGTCAGCTACTATACAAGTTATGTTTCCATGCTAGACGCTTAAAAATTACAGCATAAAAAAGGAGTCCTGTGGGTTTCATATGTCTGTCTGCTTTACAGTTTTCATCTCTTATGTGTCCAGTTCATGAGATCCATAGTCATAGACATATTTATTAAGGCTGGAGAGCAGTGAAGAGCAAACCTGGCCTGCATTATTTTAAGAAATTGGCATCTACTAGGAAGTAAAAGTTCACAGTCTTAGCCTGAGTTATATCAGATCATAGTGAGGATTACTATAAGGATAGTGAAGCAGTGGTCAAGCAATTATAGTCACATGTGGCACCTGCAGTAAAAAAAAAAATGTATAACGTAATCAGTCCTGCTTTAAAAAAAAAAAAAGTTTTATAATTGTATGAACATCACCTTTCAGTAATTCTTACTGTGGTCTGCAATGAACCAGGTGAGGGTTGCACCGTTTTTTTCCACCTAATAATGCTCAATAGATCCTGGGCAATTGCAGGAGATAAGACTCACATTGCACACAAGTTACCTGCAAATTCAATTTCCGGAGCCTTAGGCTGGTTTTACACTACAAAATGGTGGTAGTGTTGTGACAGGCGTGCCGCACCGCACCACCAGAAACAGGCCTTCAGGGAACACCGCATTAGTATGCGGTCTTCCCTGCCAGGCCACCAGCCAAGCAGGAAGTGACACGAGCTTCCTGCTTCAAGGTATGCTGAAGTGCAGGGAAGCGTATTGTTAAAATATGCTTCCGTGCACCACAACGTCAACTCTTTAAACAACCCTGTGTCGCCATAGACTAACATGACTTCTGGGCCAACACAGATCGCTACAGGTTGCTGCGGATCCCGCACAGTAATGTAGTTCTGCGCTAGCGTTCGATTAGGGACTTCCAGCGCAGTGTACTGCAACATTGAAACTCTGAACTTCCCCATAGGGTTTATTTAGTCTGCGGTAGCAGTGTGGCAATTTGCAATGCACCAGTGTGAAAGGGCCCTGAAGTTGCATGTTCAGACGCGTGTCAGCTATGTTCTGTTGCTATCAGGGGGGTGGAGGAACGACGGAGCGGCGCGTTAGTGACGTCAAGCAGCAGGCGGGGAAGTAGCGCAGACTATGTGATCAGCCATTGTGGGGATGAGTTGATCTGCCTGGCGGATTGCTTGTGGGTTGGGGGTCGTTACCCAGTGTACACACGCCTGAGGCAACTAGCCGCCTTAGCCAGGCATGTGTAAGGGCCTTTACTGCCAATGTCAGTATGAGGTTAGCCTTGAACAAATCAAACAAACTTAGCATTTCAGGGGTGAAGTTAGATGATTTGTGAGTAAGATGCTTTATTATGGGGTAGTCTTAGAGCCGGTTCAAACTGGCATAAAAAAACGGTCCATTTTGCAGAGCTAAACAGACCTGGTCCTAACGGATGTGAACAAATCAGGAAAACAAGGGCATATGTCCTAACATTACCCACTCCCCCCCGCCCCCCTTTAGGAGTGGCATCAATATGCTCCTCACAAACCCTAGAGAGATCTCAAGACGTAAAACATGATCAATAAGGTCACTCAGATTTGTCACTAGGGTGCACAAGATGGGCGGAAAGAAGATCTCCAGACAGCAGGCAGAAAGCACCAAGGCAGGGTAAAAAAGTGGTGGTGTAGAGGCAACTGAAGTCGATGTTGTAGAGGCAACAGCAGGCTGTACCACAGTCTGTGCGGCCTGAACCACAGCTTGTGTGGACTGAACCAGAGTCTGTGTGGACTGAACCACAGTCTGTGCGGGCTGCGCCACAGTTTGTGCAGGCTGCACCTAATTGAGAGATTCTGATGGCAAATGATGTAGAAAGGCTGCGGGAAAATATTTTTGTCTGGGCTTAGTCTTGCTGGAAACTTTTAGAGCGGGGTTTCATTTCTTTGCAGTGGAAAAAGTACCATTTGCAGGAATGCTGAGGAGCTAGACTGAGAGATGAAGAAAGAGTTAGCAGGGGAAGGAGAAGAGTTGAGCAAGACAGAAACAGAGTTCCAAGTGAAAATTAAAAGAAAGATTCATGCATACAAATGTCTCATTTTCCTTTCTGTAATCATCTACAAATGATTCCTTATCATCTTCTAATAAATAGATCAAACTCTGAATCTTCCTTATCCAAAGGTGGTGAATATCCATCAGGCACTCTTGAGGGGAAAGCAACTTCCTTCAAGATTTCAACAAAAGTCTAGGCATCCTATGTAGTGAACAGGCAGCATACCGTAGGTTTGGTGCAAATAAGGTTTAGTGTTTTCTGAGATGAAATCATAACAGTAGTCCTTATAGGTCTATTTCCACTAGGATATTACATTTTGCATACTTTTTTTATGCGCGTTTTATGTGAATTATAATGCAAATTTTCATATGCGTCTAACAATCATTACATGGGATATGGATGCTTGGTGCAAAAATCTGCAGCATGCAATCCATATTTTTCTGCATTGCACCACATGTGAAAACTCGCATTCAATGGAAATGACTCAATTGACAGTCACTGGTTTCATTGCGAATTCGTACTTAGTGGGAACGGGCCACATCTCCTACAGCTAACAAAGCAAAATATAAAGCCTCTTGATAATCCATGCTTTTACACAAATCCTGGAACCAGTGTTTTCTGCAGTGCTGTTACATATGGCCAGGAATTACTGTTACAAATGGGTTTGGTTAGGGAACACTACAACGTGCTCTATGCACAAAACTCATAAATTACTTATTTATCACCTAATTGATAACAATTCTAATTACAAGACTTCTCTCGATCCTCTCCCGTCCTCTGGAACACCCACCCTCAACACATCCACAACTTACCAACACATAACAAAAAAAAACATCAAACTGGCACTGAATGAGATGCACCATTATGTGCACGCCATATTTAGGGAACACTACAACGTGCTCTATGCACAACGTGCTCTATGCACAAAACTCATAAATTACTTATTTATCACCTAATTGATAAAAAAATAACCTTTCAGCACATTTAAAAACAAAATAATTACCAAAAGTAAGCTGTTCCTGATTAACTTAACTTCAATATTACTTTGCTCGTCTTAATTATATTATATTTTTGCTCTTTGGGAGCTTAAAAATTTAAAAGATAAGGTGAAAACAGAGGAAAACCGATGCAAAAGCTGTGTGAATCATGCCCAATGGCAGAGAAACACAAAACAGAATTTGCAGATGTTTAAACACGTGTATTATAAAGTGCACCAGTGATGTAACCACAGCAATGCAGACATATAGCAATCATAAACCACAAACACCACAACCTATGTAACTAACTAGCTAATTAAAATATAGTATATACAATAATATGCAGGGCATATATAAAATAAATGCAGGACCAAATCGACAGACAAAAATTGCCAGGCACCTCCTTAGGGCAAGGTTACTGAAGTTGTGGCACTTTCTGCAAGCCAGAGCAGTTCTTATATGTCCTATGGCCGCTTGCAACAGATTGCACAAGTAACAAGGGTGGTGGCCTCTGGTGGTGGAAGAGAATCCATACAAGTGGCTCTATGCGCCTTCTGCAGACGAGGTCAGGAACAACAACAATATCAAAGCCACCTACTGGTGGCTGGTGAGATAACAGAGAAAGTCATGCAATTGCTGCCACCAGCAGGAAAACAAGTGCATGGTTCCTAACACACATCTTCAAAGTAAACATGATTCACTCATGACATTTCCATGACATTTCCAACAGATTGTTAGTCACGCTGTCAACAAAATATAGGTCATCCATCTAGCCTGAATGTCTTGTGGTCAAGCTTGAAGATTATCAGTCAAAGCATTTTTGTACTAAGGTTTGTAAGCTTGTTAATGAAGAGACCGATTGACTAGCTGAAGGAGCTTTGATGTTTGCTAATTTGGAGGACAGCATGAAGTCATAAGGCTCCATGGCAAAATTTTGGATGGCCTCTGCATCCTTCAAATGAAAAAAAAAAATAATGGCTCAACGACCCTACTAACCAAAACCACCATATACGATGCATGTCTTCCAAATAAAATAATTAGGCAACATGTCTCACAAATAAACTTAATAGGCAGTGTGTACCCCTAAAAACCTAACAAGGCAGAGAGTTCTACAAATAACAAAATTCGACTGCACATCTCTGAAATAACAAAATTAGAATGCTCTCCAAAATGAGTTCATTAGGATTGGCCCCCAAATATGTTTGAATAGTATCTTGCCCCCAAAAAAGTTTGGTAAGCATGTCCCTACAGTAAAGTTAGATAGCATGTTTCTTCAGAAACAATTCTCAACATGACCACTAAATAACAGGTTTAGGTAGCATGTCCCCGCAAAACAAATTTATATTGCCTGTTGCTCAAATGACATCTTTAAGCAGCATGTCTCTCAAAGAACAAGTCTAGTTAGTATGTCCCCAGATAAGACAAGCGACAAGCATGGCCTTCAACAGGGAACAAGCATGACCTCCAACAGGCAACAAGCTTCTAAACAATAAATTTAGTCTAATGTGTCACAAATATCAAGAAGACCAGCACAAATCCTAATTATTATTATTATTACCACCATCATAATAATTTATTTTGGGAATTGTGAGCACTGATTATAATACATTGCTGTTGTTTGTAAATTGTGTTTTGCTGCTGTGATATCTGGTGGTTTGTGCATTCTGATATCTAGAAGCAAGTGTCAGTTTTTAAAAGTACATTTTTTTTCTTTTTCCCTTTAGTTTGCTTAGCAGCAGGCAATCAGCTAGGGGGAGGGATTAGCTGTAACAGGAGGTATTTGGACAGCATTAGGACTCAGTACTGAGCTTGCTCAGTCTGTGGCTTGCTCACTAAGTGGCTTCGACACAAGTGGCATAGGCGTTAAAAACAGGTGTTAGAACACAGGCACAAAGAGAGAGGCAAGAGGAAGCAGGTAAGGACTAAAAAAAAAAACCCAACAACCAATATTGCGGTTTTTTGCATTGGTTAGAACAGGCATGGGCAAACTTGGCCCTCCAGCTGTTACGAAACTACAAGTCCCACAATGCATTTGCCTTTATGAGTCATGACTGTGGCTGTCAGACTCCTGCAATGCATTGTGGGACTTGTAGTTCCTTAACAGCTGGAGGGCCAAGTTTGCCCATGCCTGGGTTAGAATGTGCTAGGCTCGTTGTGGTGTAGTCTTTACGTTTTGAGGACTCCACCCCAGCTTCACTCACTCTCCCTCTCCTCCCCAGCTTCACTCACTCCCCAGCTTCACTCACTCCCCAGCTTCACTCACTCTCCCTCTCCTCCTCCATCTCAGCTTCACTCACTCCCCATCTTCACTCACTCCCCATCATCACTCACTCCCCATCTTCACTCACTCCCCAGCTTCACTCACTCTCCCTTTCCTCCTCCCCAGCATCACTCACTCTCCCGTTTCATCTTTTACCACCACAGTTTACTTTAAATAACTTTCCCCACACAATAGTCATCATGTTGGACTATGCTGTACAGTGTACATCCTGTGACATGTATGCATGCCTTGATCAGCAGATTGAGGGTGTTTACTGTCCCTGGGCGTGTTGCTCAAGTAGAGGCGGAAGTCGCAGAGCTAAATAAGCATCTCGCAACAATGAGACGCATACACAGCATGGAGAAGAGCTTGGATCTCACGATCCAGATGCTGGATGGAACCGTTGAAGATGAGGTGGGTGGAGTACAGTCGGAGCAAGAAGCAGAGGTAGCTGCTAGTTGGGTCACAGTTAGAAGGGGTAGGGGAAAAAGTGGCAGGGAGGCTAGTCCCGAGTTGTCCCTCACTAATAAGTATGCTTGTTTGCGTAATATTGGGGAGGAGGATTCTGGAGTAGCAATGCTGTAGCAGGATGTGCTACTTAGTAACCAAGGGGCAGACAGAGAAAGGGAATAGGAGTGCAGCTAAGGCTAGACAGGTACTGGTGGTAGGGGATTAAATTATTAGGCACACAGATAGGGTAATCTGTCGAAGAAACCGTGAAGGCCGTACAGTCTGTTGTCTCCCGGGTGCTCGGGTTCGGCATGTAGCGGAAAGAATGGACAGATTATTGGGTGGGGCTGGGGAAGACCCGGCTGTCATGGTACACATTGGCACCAATGACAAAGTTAGTGGGAGATGGAAGGTCCTCAAAAATGATTTTCAGGTACTTGGAGATAAACTTAAAGCAAGGACCTCCAAGGTGGTTTTCTCTGAAATGCTGCCAGTGCCACGTGCTACATCTGAGAGACTGAGGAAGCTTAGGGAGTTAAATAAGTGGCTGAGAAATTGGTGTAGGAAAGAGGGGTTTGGGTTCCTGGAGAACTGGGCAGACTTTGCAGTCGGCTACAGGTTCTACAGCAGGGATGGGCTGCACCTTAATGGGGAGGGTGCAGCTGCATTGGGGGAGAAGATGGCTAAACGGTTGGAGGAGATTTTAAACTAGGATCTGGGGGCAGGTGGGAGGATAAAGTCTCAATATGTAGACAAGATAAGGTAAAAAGACAGTGGGAGCCTAACATTATGGGGGGTGGAGAGGGGGGTGGGGACAGTGTAAAGATTAAGGAGGTTGGTAAAACTTGAAGTAGCCCATTTCATGTAAACAAAATTGGTAAATGTGGTGGTAAAAATATAAAGTGCATGGTAACCAATGCTCGGAGCCTTGCAAATAAAATAGACGAACTAGAGTTCATTCTGAATGACAAAGGCTATGACATTGTGGGAATAACCGAGACATGGATGGATGAAAGCCATGACTGGATAGCTAATTTAGAGGGATACAATGTGTTTAGGAAGGATAGAACAGGGAAAAAAGATGGAGGGGTTTGTCTCTTTGTTAAGAAATCTTTTACAGCTGTCCTCAACGATGAGATGGAGGAAGATTGCGAAGATGTGGAGTCCGTTTGGGTAAATATTCATGGTGGAAATAAAAGTTGCCAATTGCTTATTGGGGGTATGCTACAGGCCACCTCATATTAATGAAGCTGCAGAACTGCGATTACTACAGCAGATTGAAAAAGCTGCAAGTAAAATTGATGTCATAGTTATGGGCGACTACAACTTTCCAGACATTGACTGGAGTATTGAGGCTACCCATTCTGGTAAAAGCAGAAGATTTCTGGCAGCACTACAGGACAATTACATGACTCAAATGGTAACTGAACCAACTAGGGGGAATGCGTTACTGGATCTGATCATTTCTAATAGACCAGATAATGTATCAAATGTGTGGGAAATAGTGATCACAACATGATAACGTTTGATCTGGTGACTGATAGGCCACGGGGCAGCGGGACCACTAAAACTATGAATTTTAGAAAAGCAAAGTTCAACTTAGGTAGGCACTAAGTTTGGTGAACTGGGATAATGTATTACAAGGGGAGGACACTGAAGGGAAATGGCAAGCTTTTAAACTTATTCTCAATCAATATTGCAGTATGTATATCGCATATGGAAACAAAATGTGTAGGAATAAAAAAAGGCCTCTATGGATGAATAGAAAGGTTAGAGATAACATGAAGAGGAAAAAGAATACCTATAAGGTCCTAAAACAAGAGGGGACCGAGGCTGCACTAAGCAATTATAAGGGGTGCAATACAAATTGTAAAAAAGAAATTAGGCTGGCAAAGATCGAAGCTGAAAATCAAACTGCTAGGGATATCAAATCTAACCCCAAAAAGTTTTACAAGTACATCAACTCTAAAAAAAGAAAGGTTGACTGTATAGGACTCCTAAAGGATGAGGGTGGGAACTCAATGGTGGATGACCAGGGTAAGGCAGAGTTATTAAATGCTTTCTTTGCTTCTGTCTTCACAAAGGAAACAGCACTGTTGCAAATTACAGAGGCAGAAGAGTCTCAATCTTCTAAATGTAATATTAAATACTTAACGCAGGAAGAAGTGAAGGCAAGACTAAATAAATTAAAAATAGACAAGGCACCTGGCCCGGATGGCATGCACCCTCGGGTCCTAAGGGAATTAAGTTCAGTTATAGATCAACCCCTTTATCTTATCTTTTGTGACTCTTTCAAATGGCAGAGTCCCAGTGGATTGGCGTACAGCCCACATTTTCCCATTATTTAAGAAGGGCAAAAAATCAGATCCAGGAAATTATAGACCTGTAAGCTTAACATCAGTTGTATGCAAACTATTTGAGGGGTTACTAAGAGATACTATACATGACTTCATAGTAGAAAATAATCTTATTTCTCAGCATCAACATGGGTTTACTAAAAACAGGTCCTGTTTGACTAACATGCTCAGCTTGTATGGGGTAGTGAACGCTAATGTGGATATTGGGTTTGCTGTAGATGTGATATACTTGGACTTTGCAAAGGCCTTCGACACCGTTCCCTACAAAAGTCTGGTGCAAAAGTTGAGGATGCAAGGACTGGGGAAGAGTCTGTGTGCATGGATAAGGAACTGGCTAATGGACAGAAAACAAAGAGTTGTGGTCAATGGATCATACTCAAAATGGGAGACTGTTCGCATTGGGGTCCCACAGGGGTCTGTACTGGGTCCAGTGCTCTTCAATTTATTTATTAATGACCTAGTAGATGCAGTAGTGAGCAATGTTGCTATTTTTGCAGATGATACAAAATTGTGCAGAACCATCAACTCTCAGGAAGATAGTGTCATATTGCAACAGGATCTGGATAAGATGGCTATATGGGCACATACATGGCAGATGAAATTCAATGATGAAAAATGTAAAGTCATGCATTTTAGTCATACCAATGGTCTAGCACCATACAAAATAAATGGGATACAGTTGGGGACATCAAACTTGGAGAAGGACTTAGGAGTACTCATCGACTACAAGTTAAATAACCGTACTCAATGCCAAGCTGCTGCAGCGAAAGCTAACAAAATTTTGGGATGCATTAAAAGGGAAATAAAAACTCGAGATGCTACCATAATATTGCCCCTGTTTAACTCTCTAGTAAGGCCACATCTGGAATATGGAATTCAGTTCTGGGCACCACATTACAAAAAAGATATTGCAGTTTTAGAGCAGGTGCAGAGACGAGCAACAAAATTGATACGTGGGATGGAGGGTCTCACTTACCAAGAAAGATGAGATAAACTGGGTTTATTTATTCTAGAGAAAAGACGCCTTAGAGGGGATCTAATTAACATGTATAAATACATCAGAGGGCAATATAATAGCTTGGTGGATGAGCTTTTTGTCCCTAGGCCTTCTCAAAGGACATGATCTGCGCATGGAGGAAAAACGTTTTAGCCATTTATTTAGGAAAGGGATCTTTACAGTAAGTCGATTAAGATGTGGAATGCATTGCCACAGGAAGTCGTTATGGCAAACGCTATACCTGCATTTAAAGGGGGCTTAGATGCTTTCCTTGCGTTGAAAGACATCCATGGCTACAATTACTAGGTAATGCCCAATGATGTTGATCCAAGAATGTTATCTGATTGCTATCTGGAGTCGGGAAGGAATTTTTTTCCCTTTTGGGGCTAATTGGACCATGCCTTGTAAGGGTTTTTTCACCTTTCTCTGGATCAACAGGGATATGTGAGGGAGCAGGCTGGTGTTGTACTTTGTTCTCTGGTTGAACTCGATGGACGTATGTCTTTTTTCAACCAAAATAACTATGTAACTATGTAACTATTTATAAAGGAATAAGGCTTCAATTCATCAAGCATTACCGCATTCGGTAATGCTGAAAACAGCTGACTTTACGGAGCACTTAAGAAAACGTCAATTCATCAAAGCTGTAACCGCATGAAAAGCTGAAATTACAGAGCAGTGAGATAAATTACATACTTGTACTAAACACATGTCAGTAAATGTCAATTCATCAAGGTTACATCATTCGATAACACATTCGGTGATCATCTCCAGCTCTCCTCTGTCGGTAACTAGCTTCGAATGCCTTCCTGTGGATATCCCCATGATTGACAGGAGCAGGCAGCCAATAGAAACAGCCCCTGTCTACTGCAAGTGTGGATGATAGGTCTTGCAGGCTTCTCCAGTGGAACAATATTTTAGACCCCCCAGGCAGTGAGCAGAGATAAGGGAACAAAAGATGTATTCCTGGCACCCTTCGGTGGTGTAACCCTTTGAGTCCCTGTTTGAAAATGCAAAGATGCTAGTGGTGAAATCACCAAGCATGGCATTTGTAATGTCTCCAGGAAGTTCATCTAATTTTAGGCAATTAAAAAAATGTTAAGAAAGACTAATGGGCAGATTCAGTGCAGCAGAGGCATGATAACAAACAGTAAATATAACAAATGTTCACATCTAAAGGGATGTTAGGATGCCTCTATTATAACGGCCTCACTGCAGCTTGTAACAACACAGAGACACTCCAAGCTGCTCCACTCTGCTTTGGGGTTATCAAACAGCCTTTGATGAATTGAAACCATAGTAATTCAGTAACTTAACGAACATCTACCGCACATTTGAAAATATTGATGAAATAGCACACACAAGTGTAAAATACTGAATGCGGTATTTTAACAAATTGGATTTTGTTATCTAACAGCCTTTGATGAATTGAAGCCTTAAGGCCCATACACACGTCGGATTTTTGCGAACGACGGGTCGTTTGAACGTTCCGTCGTTCAGTCGTTCGCACGCGGAATCAGACGTGTGTACGGACTATCGTTCGCGTGATAAGACTGGTTTCCAGCGATCCGCCCGGCGGCCCAGTCTTATCACCCGAACGATAGTCTGTACACACGTCGGATTTGACGTGCGAACGACTGAACGACGGAACGTTCAAACGACGGGTCGTTCGCAAAAATCCGACGTGTGTATGGGCCTTTAGGCCTCTTTCACAGTGGGACATTAAAGTCGCATGTTATAAAAATGTATAACGCAGACTAAAGCACAGCAATACAAAGTTTGTGCAACATTCACAGTGTACACGTTGCATTGTGTGTAACGTGTAGCAATGTTTAGAAAGTGCTGCATGCTGTGCGTTTGGCAATAAATTTGCTGCATTATGTGTGTTGCCCATGCTCAGTAATTTTTTTTTTTAATATAACGCATGCGCCGTTTTGGTTCCATCAGTATGCGATGAAAACGGCACACCAAGAGACACATAACACAGTGCAAAATAACATCCAATTTCATAACCTACATGCACTGCGTTAGGGGCACGTTGTGCGACTTTAACGTTGCATCAAACGAAACTTCCCACTGTGAATGAGGCCTAAGACTAACAAAGCACTGTTGAACTTCTTATTTATGGTTTTCCTTTTCCCAGTCCCTTTGTTCCTCATTACCTGTGCAAAGTACCCTCTTTCTTGGTTTAGAGCCCTATTTGAGCCATCTTGACCTAATCAGTGTCCTCCCTCACTTTTGATACTATCACAAAATGTTTTTTGGGAGATTTGGCAAATTAAGGTCTTCAGTGGATAAGGATGGCGTGCATTTAGGAATATTCCTTGAAGGCAAACTCATAAATGCACTGAAAATGCAAAAGCATATTTGATTTTCTAGAACAGGTTTACTCATATTAGCTTCAGAGTGTATACAGCGCATATAAGCGGTCATACCTGGGCAAAGTGGCAGGACAGCCAACAGTACAGAATTTATCTTGAAGGATTGTAGTGAAATAACTGATTATTAAGCAGTAGCACTTCCAAATCCATGTGGCTGCTACGAAAATACAGACATGTCCATGCTGAGGCCTGTGTTTTACTAGTAGATATAAAATGGGATCATTATTGTTCAGATATTAAATATTAAAGTGTAACTGGTCAAAATAAAAAAAAAAAACATGCCTTCAGTGGAAATATCTTTACTGTATTCACCTTCTCTGTGGCTGTGCCTAATGTCTAATGCCTAATGTCTAATGGTGCCATTAATGGTACAATTTACCCAAAAAAGTGACATTCCGATAATTCATCATCAATTGCCACAATTAATGGTACCCAGTCCAATTGATCATTGGGTCGATCGTTCAAGAGATATCCCCGAATGTCCCCCGACTGCACGGCCCGGGTCGGGCTCTCCAGCCTTCACAAAGATGGCTGCCGGAGCTGGCCGCGGCTGCGCAGTCCGCATAGCAGTAACAGTAGCGTGGATCGGGGGGTTGGCCTTAGAGCTGCGCAGCCGCACTCGTGGCTATGCGGACTGCGCAGCCGCGGCCAGCTCCGGCAGCCATCTTTGTGAAGGCTGGAGAGCCCGACCTGGGCCGTGCGGTCGGGGGACGTTCGGGGGGGATGTTGAGCAGCGGGGACCCGGCAGAACGGCACAGAGGGCGCGGACGGCGTCCTCCGTGCCTTACAAACCGACACAGGTATCTAACTTTATTTTTTTTTTTACAAAACAGGCCTCGTAAGTCCTTTAATGTATTTTTTACATGAGTGGCGTCATCCTCTTACTGCAGCTTTGGCACTCCGCTATTATTGATTGTATTGCAGACTGAAAAAATACTCCACTGTTTTCCATTATTGCATATGGTGTACAATACAGTGAAAGTGGTGAGTGCTATTTGGCTATTTATGAGGTGGTGATCATGCGAAACACCACTTCATAAATAGGGTGACTATAAATATGGTTGTCACTAAACTGCCATTACATAACAGCAATTTAGCAATCATCATCATCATGTTTATGTGATCTGAAAAGGGCTACTCTGAAAATTGATTTTAGGTATGAGCCCTTGCATAATGTTAAAGAATTATTACACTCAAAATGTCTCCTTTGCTCCAAATCTCTCCAGTGTACAGTATATTGTACTTGTGTCGTTGGATGTTCTGATTGTACACCTCACTAGAGATAGTCAATGTGATGCAAATAATTCCAAGCTGATGCAGGATTACTGCAACTGCAAACGTTGTATGCAAATTTATGCAGAATGAAAATGCACCAACCAAATCCTGACAAAGTGGATTTCAATTGGTCCATTTACAAGCTGCATAAATTTGCATTCAAATTTTTATGATTACACAACAACTCGGAATTATTCGCATCTCATTGGCCATCCCTACTACGCACTGTTGACTGTTTTGTACCCTGTACAGCGCTAAGGAAGATGCTGGTGCTATTTAAATATAATATTACGTGAGGCAATCAAGAACACTCTGTGTAACCTGTTCTGAGGAACACAGACTACATGACCAGCAATTTTGGGGACAGCATAAAGGTATATAGGCAATGGCAGTGGCACTCATTATTTCTGCACCACTTTTGCTGGTACCAGGAGGCAGATGTGCCCTAAATCTTAGAAACTGATATTACGCTTTAGGAAAAAAAACATTTTAAAGGGTTATTGAATCTGGACAGGTTTAGTTTTTATTGGCTGAGTGTTTTTGTATAGAAAAAATATTTTCGAATGATCTTTTTAAAAATAATCACTGGTTAGAAACTAGATAATGTGACTTCCGCAAATCATGGACTGTCATGCTTCAAAAGGCATGAGGACTAATTAACATAGGCTTATGAATAGATGTACTTGAACCCTTTAATTCTCAGAACAGATCTTTGCATCAAGAATCTAAGCATTCTGTGTAATGACCATGTTGGGATTATGTTGGCTTTTGAGATGTCACATGTGACCACGATCTGATGAACCCACCCACAGATTAACAAATAACCTTAAGACCTTTATTCACTCAAGCATACAATGGCTTTTAAACTGGGGAGAAACTGGATAATTTATCACATTTGCGCAAGTGACATCTCCCATGAATTAGTGTCAAGGTGAATAGGCTTAGCTTACTAACATAGTTATAAACACTCAACTGACAAAACCTTGTGTGTTACTTTTTAGTTACAGGAAACAAATTCTTATTATGAGAAAATTCAGCTCTATTCAGATGAGTTCAATTTCTTTTACATCAACATTAAAAACAAAAATCTAACATTAACTTTTATCTTTAAAAAAAAGCTAAAACTCACCTCTTTTCCCTAGCCTTTGAGACTGCATAATGCAGGGTCACAGCGCTTTGAGTCCCCAGGGAGAAAAGCGCTATATAAATATTATTGTTATTTATCCATGTTATTTATTAAGTCAACATAAACTGCAAGAATTTTTTTTTACTTAATTTTGAATAGCACAGGAGGCTATTAGAAAGGGCTTTTTTTTTTAATTGCTGTCTGCATCCCGACTGGAGAGCTTTTTCTTCACTTTCTAGTTTCTACCCATGACAGTTCCATTGAACACTGATTAGGTTGGGTAGGTCCAGAGTTCTGAAATGATGTACAGCAATAAAAAAATTGCCATTTTGTCTTTGTCACCCTTGGGGAGATTTCCACACTTCCTTTCTGGAGGGGAAGCAATGGAAACCCATGAGCCATGTCGCCCACAAGGACTGGAAATTGTTCTCTCAGGTGACTGTTCAGGGCCAAGTTCTGTACAGACATGTAGTTAGTCAGTAGGCTATCAAAGTGTTCTGTAGCTATGAAGGGGAGAGGAGGGTCAATGAGGCCATGATGGAGCAGCATGGATTGGGCAGGATGAGTAGGAGAACAATGCCTTCAGGTTGTAGTCTGCCAAGACAATCCTCCAGGCTGACCGCTCTTCGACACATCAAGATGGATTGGGGCAAATATACAGATGCTAGATTCTAAACAGAAGCGGCCATGATGGCTGCCCTGGGTGGAAACCATCTAGTGCGTGTACAAGATTTTACAGATGAGGACACATGAGAGTGATACAATCCCAAAGAGTTTCCAAACCCTTACCACCGTTTCCAAAATGACATTTGCCCCTGTGATCACGCTTTAAATATACTTCCAGTATTTAACTCCATTGGCGGTATGATTCTTTCCGGATTTTAGGGTCTAAAAGCAGCACAATTTTTTTGCATGTTTTTAGATCCTAAAACCTGGAAAAAAAATCATGCTACTAGAGAGTTCTGCAGCAGCCCAGCACTCACTCACCTCCCTGGGATCCAGCGCTGCAGTTTTCCTTCTGGGTAGCACTGTAACCCTATAGTGAGATTGCCGGCTATCGTCATGATGACAGACGGTGATCTCACTAGGGGGAAGCAGAGCCTCGTAGGAGAGGAAGAAGAATGGCGGCCAACATCGGGATCCCCTGGGAGATGAGTTTAAACGCCCACTGCACGCCTTGCTCTGCACAGACCTCCTGGCGGCTACCATGAGTTCAGCTGGAGGTTACCGCTCCTGGCTTGTTTTTTCCACCCCGAGCTGAACTCGTGATTACTGCTAAAGAGGTTAAGGCGTATGGAACCGCAGCTACAAAGATCTGTGACAATTTGTATCATGAAACACATGCTGACAGGTAGCTGCATAATAAAAGTAGTCTAGGGGAAAGAAATTATATTTATCTTTCTGTGTAGTGCAAATATCTGTCATCAAATGCATCACAACGGTCCTGTTTTAAAATGCATAACTGTATTCCTGTCTTGCAGATTGGCAGAATATATGGGTGGCATAGTAAATTGCATATTTGCCTTTCTAGATTCCTAGATTCAAATCTGGGCTAGGGAACTATATACACAGGGTTTGTGTGGTCTCCTTGTATTTGTATGGATTTACTGACACACCCCAAAAACAAACTGAAAACATTTCCACCAAATTTGGCCTTAAAACATGACAAGGGGCATTAAAGTACCCTGACCTGGTTGGATATACTTTTAAAATTCTTTTATTATTGGTACTGTGACTTTGTCACAGCACACTGCACCATCTCCCCCCCCCCCTTCACAATGCCCCCTGTGGCCCCGTTCTGGCAATAATTATGAGCGGGAGGAAGTGACAGTTCTTCCTCCCCACTGTGCGTCCATAACTCCCGTCCCCTCCACCTACCTCTTTAGTTCCTGTTGGATTCATTGCACACAGTGCGTAGGGTAGCTGCGCTGTATGCAGGCTTGTGATAATTGAGGTCAGATATCCTTCCGAACTCAATTACTACAACCCTGCACACAGCACAGCTACCCTACGCGCTGTGCGCAATGAATCAGACAGGAAATAAAGCGGAAGGTGAAGGGGGCGGAGTTATGGATGCACAGCTGGTAGGAAGAACTGTCACTTTCTCCCTGTTCATAATCGACGTTCTGCCTCAGCTAAAGACTACGACTGAGCAGAACAGGGGTTACGGGGGCACAGGAGGTGGGAGGATGGTGCTGTGTGCTAGTTGCAGCACCAGTACTAAAGCAATGTTAAAAATTTAAGGGGAGGGCGGAAGAGAGTCAAGGGGTACTTTAAAGTGGACCTGAACTCAGAACTCCTCGCTGCTCTAAAGTATACAGCATAATAACCTTTAAACAACAACAACAAAAAAAAAACATTCCTTTGTTACAGCTGATACAAATCCTAAAATAAATTTGCTTCCATTAATCAGTAATTAGAAACAGACATAATGTTAACAAGCCTTTGCTTTCAAATGGGCGTATCTGTTTATCTGCCATAGGCAGTCATGTGACATGGGGGAAATCAAATTGCAACTTGTGATTAGACACACATGGGGAATTGCACAGGCTAAACTCTCTAAATACATACAGGGTGCATTTCTCTACATTTTCCTTCTGTCCTGTGCAAGAGCTCAGGTCCACTTTAAACTGTGACTATGCCACACCCAAAAAGGACATCTCCCTCCCTGGGAGCATTTGAGGCCAAACTGAGAAGCCCCCTGTTTAATCTGGCATTTATGAACACCTGATTATTTCCTCTTTAACACAGTCAAGTCTGCAACCCTGTATTGATCTGAGACATATCTATGCGTTTTGAGTCTATGGGAGAAAACCGCTTTACAAATGTTATTGTATTGTGGATTGTGAGCTCCTTTGAAGGACAGCAGTGCCACAACTATGATTCTGGAAACATTAATAATAATATAAAGAGTGCTCAAATTGCAAAGTTACTAGAGTTCAAGAAAGATTCTGCAGTGGTTCGGGTGAGTTTGGAACAGAGACTAGCAGGCATCTAATCTATGCCTATGGTACGTATTGGGATTCGCGTACTCACGTGTTCGTTCCTGCCATTTGTAGCAATAGGTTGTATATCAGTTATAGCCACTGATCACATCTATTAACATGGGCACCTAATGCTGGCGTCCAAACTTCCCTTTGGCACCTAATTAAATAATGGGATGATTCGGGCTATACATTGGTGGTGGTGGGGTCAGTTAGGGTTAGGCATTGGTTGGGAGTCGGTTACGGACAGGCTCTGGTTGGGGGCTAAATTAGACCTCAATAAAGCAATGGTTCAAATGAGAATGGGGTCGGGTTAGGTAATAGTGAAATATCGGTAAAAGAAAGATGATATTTTACTATTGTAATCACATAGAGCTTAACAGTGGAATATCGGTAATGCTACCAATATTCTACTAACAGCTATCACCGGCCCCCAGATTACATGTATGCATTTTTCCTTTTCGCTTTACAACGACCACAGATGAAATCCACTACATGAGGAATTTGA
This sequence comes from Hyperolius riggenbachi, assembly GCF_040937935.1. Classification (NCBI taxonomy): domain Eukaryota; kingdom Metazoa; phylum Chordata; class Amphibia; order Anura; family Hyperoliidae; genus Hyperolius; species Hyperolius riggenbachi. The sequence continues at coordinate 384,103,647 of NC_090646.1, read as the reverse complement.
CTTTTGAGAGCTTTATTGGTCTAAACAGTTCACAAAATGATGGAAAAATCCATAGGGCTCTTCTTTGCTTTCCTCCTAAAAATCTTTTTGTAAAAAAAAACAAAAAACCTCTAAATAATCTAAATGAAATGGTGAAAGGGATAAAAATAGAAAAGAATGATGAGTGAGGGTAATAACGTGTTTCTGACAGAAAAGCATACCGCTTTGGGAGATTCATGCTGATATCGTGCAGACGTTGGGTGATGGTGTCTCAGCATGTTCCAATGCAATGAAATGTCCCAGTTACAGTAGCTTTGTTGTGGCAAAGTTTCCTGTGAATCAGCAGAATGTTTAAGGAACGTCTCAACCTACACCACAGAGCAAGCCACCAGCCTTGTCTGTGAGGTATGCAAGGCATACGACTGACTGAGCAGTACAATACCTAAGCTTTATGAATCTCTACTGACAATTAACTATAAAGAGAGGAACAACACTTAGCATGCAAGCAGTAATAAACACTCTGTTAAGTATAAGCAAGTACAACTAAGGATAACATCATACACACTCAACTATATGACTGGTTAAAAACTAAAATACCAAACAGAAGCTTTGCATGTGGTCTTTGCAACATTTGTGTACACACAATTAAAGTACAATAGCATTCTGGTAAAACATTCAATAAAACAACTTTTACAGCCCACAGTATCCTCCCTGTCTTGATCCCAAAGTAACTCCATATGTGTGACAGTTACAATCCAGCACGGATTGGAAAAAGCCATGCTATTTGGTGATGTAATATCCGGTACAGACAGAGCTACAGAGCAAGGAAAGCGAACATTTTGCTGCATACAACCAGTTTAGCTGTCACACAAGAGTCATTCAGAACTCTTCCTTTTCTGTTTGCTGAGCCTTACTTTCTGCATTTTTTAGATGAAAGAACAACTTCCTCACAAGAAGAGCTCAGTACAGCGCGTACGAGAAGAATCTGCGCCGGGAGACTTGGGCACAAGATACAGCCGGTATATGGCTGATCCTGTTGCTGCAAAAGTCCTAAAAGTCCCGTCCATGTAAATTACTATTCCCCCTCAAGGCCGCCATGGATGGTGGGGAATGATGTAATTCGGCTTCTAGTTATTGCTGGAAGCTGGATTACAGTGTTTTAAATGTAACTTTAGCTCCGTCTTCTGACGGTGCCAAAGTTACACTCTGTGCGTTGCTATAGCCGTAATACCTATTACGGCCTATGGTGGCGCCGGCTGCGACCAAGTCTCCTGCGCTGGCTTCTTAGTGTTCGCAGTACAGCATAGTTCCTGTGGGAAGATGAAAGTAAGCCTCAGTTATTTTAGGAACTTTCTTTTTAACAGTTAACATAGTGAAGCAAACCTACTGGAGAAGAGGGGACATTCTGACTGTAATTCCACTTTTAAAGAGGATACAGGTCAATGATTTTATCTAGAGGCAAAATACATTTATTCTCTATGGAGTCATTTGCCATTTCACCGATTCCTTCAAATACAAATTGACTTTTTGCCAATAGGTTCATATTCAGGAACATTTGAACCTTTTTAAGATGTAGATGGGGCTCACAAATGTACATGCCCCGTACTTCATTGACAATGAAAAAAGTAGATGCTGGATGGGTATCCAGAATGCTTACAGAATTGTAATGATTCAAAAATAGATTTATCACTTTGACTTTGAAAAAAAAGTGTGATTTTCCTCTTTTAGAACATGTTCTGTACCAATGCATTAGCAGCGATATATTTTGGGAGACGACACAGTAGACTACTTGAGGAAGGGTCATACTTTCAGTAGGGCATATTATGCAAATATAGGCAGCTGTGAGATGCTATCAAGCCATGGGAAATTGTAGAAAGGCAATTTGTTGCACTGGGACAATATGCTCGGTCACACTCCCCAAGTTGCCATGATTGCCATCTGTTCTGCTGGACTGGAATTAATAGGGTATCCTTCCTGTTCAATCATATTGACATTCATTTTCCCCAGCAACTCTGCAGTATGACGCCTGTTAGTGATTTGGTTACCAACAGTTGGGTTCTTATTCCAAGTGCATGAAGGCCCTGGAGCACAACTAGGAAAATTGCCTTGAATTAGGAGGAGACTATACTGAAAGTGGAGGGGGGTTGTGGTTGAAAGCCTCACTCTTACAAATTTCTAAATACAGACTTTTTGAATGTTCCCCATAGGGAGTTAAAGTGTTATTTGTGTTCTGCAATAAATAGCTCGAGAATGTTACTGACCATCTTTCTTAACAAATTGACTTACAAAAGAACAATGCCTAAAGCATACTGAAGGTCGGGGAATTTACCAGTTGATATACAGCTTGGGAAATACTGTATGTCTATCTTGTACAAAAAAGAAGCAAGAAGAAATACGGTGAGGGTTATACATTAAAGTAATATTGGCAGTCAAGCAAAGCTGTGGAAAAATAGGAGCTTTCCTGTACAACTAGTTGTCACTGCACACCCCCTTCAACAAACTACCCAAAAATTAAATGCAATAACTAAAAAGCTGCAGTTATTGTTTTTTCTAAATTCAGAATGCCCAGCTACACCCATAAAATGTTAGCCCTCATATATTCGGAATCTAGCTTGAAAGGACTTTGTTACTTTTTAACATATGTTGGCATACAGTCAGTCAGCTCATTTGAAAGGAAAAAGTAATTCTTGAGATATGGTGGCATATTCCGGTAAAGTTGCTGTGCATAAATTCCCTATTCCTTGCTTGTTATCCTGCACTAATCCAGTGACATGGCTGAGGATCATAGGGCCCCAGTGCAAGTTTTACATGGGGCCACAAGCTCTATTAATATGAAGTCCCAAAACCTACCAAGGACAGTTACAGTGTTAGAGAGGTGTAATCAGAGTAGGGAAATGGTTGGTAAAGGATAAAACTATTCTTCATTGCACATATAGAGGTGTTCATTACCAGCATAGCACCAATTTAAAGCTAATTTGATGGATTCAGAAGGGTCCCTAATGGGCTCCTCTGGTCCAGGGACCCTGATGCAGTCGCAACCTCTGCATCCCCTATTGATATGCAACTGCACTCATCCCCATTCATTATTCTTTGGGAAGTGCTAGGATTATTTTAAAGCATTGACAACATTCTGCCCAAAAAACAAAACAAACAAAAAAACACATATCTGTTATTAGAAAACTGGTTGTGTTTTGTTATCACCTACTTTCTGAAGCTGAGAAGCCTACGGACGTCTACCAGATATTCAAAACCAGACAACCAGGACTACTTTATTATTATTGGAAGTCAAGAAAAGCCATCGTATGTTGTATTGTTGTATGGCCCCAATATTGACCACTTTTACAGCAGTGGATGCATATAGATACTGGTTTTGTTCAAACTGGGAAGATATTCAGAGGTGTGATGACAGAAATGTCACTGAGTAGAATTTTTATCAAATAAAATACTGGTATACTTTTTCCAAAATACTACTACGGTTACAGTTTTACTAGTGGAGGTGACGAGTTCTTGTTGAAGTAATAGTTGCCATAACTTACTTGCTACTGAGGCATCTTCTTAGGGAATAGGAGGCTCCACCACCGCACGTTCTTGAGCATTCACTCCACGATCCCCATGCATCCCATAATGTGTCCCGATCCTCTTCTGAACGAGCTGTACGAGAGCTCTGTAGTTACAAAAATACAAATATGTCACTTAAGACATACAGCATATAATCTATCATAGTTAAACTTCATGAAAACAACCATTTGTAATAAAAAACCAAGGTCAGTTTTTTCAGCTCTTTGCAGTTTAGTGATCTAGTTTTATCAGAATATAAAACATTCAGTATATGCAGCTTTTAACACTGTATTAGATTAATCCAAACAATAACCTAATTCAAGTGATCCCTTTTCATTTATGCTACAGGCAGGCGCAAGAAGAAATACAATAAGAGAAGTCGCATAACCATATGCTCCAAGGCGTCGAAATGATGACTTTATAGACTCTATTATTGCCCACCTCTAAAGGGAATAGTTAGCACATATATAATTAGACAATAGTTTTCCTGTGGCAAATATACTCTCACTAATTTCAGTAGGAAGTGTTTTAGCCCATCACACCACACAGCAATCAAAGTAGGAGCTATATTTATCTTCCTAAAATAGGAGCAGAGGAGCACAAAGGTGTTTATCCAGTAATGGAACCACCTCCTGGGATGGTAATCCAAGAGCAAATGGGCACCTATCAGATAATGCACTTTCCAGATCCAAATTCCGTATGTTTCTTAAATTGTTTTTTAAACTACAACACCGAATGTTCAAAGCTTCACTCATTTAACAGCAGTATAAACTATGGCATATGTGCCATAATCCATTACAAGTCTCTTAGATGCAGCATATGAAGGAGCAGAAAAAGCAAAGAAGTCATAACTCAATGCCATTCAAGGAAAATTGCAATCCGATAGCTGACACTAATTTGCTTTTAACTAGAATAGCAGACGTAAAATATGTAATATTACCTACTGAAAAAAATCACATAGCTTTATCTTGTGAAAACGGGCAGATGGTAAAGTCTGTCTGCTAGGCGGCAATCATAGTTAGCAAACTTAGCAGGTAATAAATAAGTCTTAAAGGTTGGAAGAATAGGGCCTATTGCCAAGAAAGCATTAATAGTTACTATATTCCACAGCCAGATAGCTTACAAAATGCAATGTTGTCTTGCCTGCTATGAACTACAAAGCAGCCCACGTAAAACCACTGTAAATCAGGTTCAGCTAACTGAAAACGAATGGAACCTTATAAGTTCCCACCAGAATAATGAGATAGTGTGACAGACATTTCATCAGATCTCACCAGCACCCTTTACAGCCATCTGTCTGTGAAGAAAAAAGCACATGGAAATTACTTTATAAAACTTATGGACCACAATTTGAAACAGAGTGTGAAACATCACATGGGAAAAAAGCATAGAGTTTTATCCCCAGTTCTGAAAAAAAGATACCATTTTTGAATATTCTGCAGCTGACAAATGGCATGGTTGCATTAGTCACCATCAGCACACTTTTTATAACACACAGTGAGGTATTAATTTCAAGTAATAATTCACTGACTTCACTCTGAAATATAGCCCCAACTTAGCAATAGAATATGCAGTAGGAAAGCTGAACAAGCAAAAAAGTTAAGTCTGCTGTTATTTCTCAACCTTCAACAGAAGATGATGGTGAACTGATTACAAGCCAATGGCGAGAGCTGTCAATTAAAGGAGCCATTTATGAAAAACCCATACCATGGATGCGCCAGATTATGCACATATCGACCCATAATAAATGCCAGTTACAACGTATCACATATTGTACCGTTAGCTTATGTAAGTATGTTAAAAATATACCTAACACAGGTGGTGTGATGGTTTCCTCATGCTGCTTACCACTTACTCAAAAGTTACCACTTCTACTGATCATGGTGTGTGACAGTACTTCTTACATATTCAGGGCTCGTTTCCACTTGTGCGCGGCATGCGTCTTGCGAGACGCGATGCCGGCACAGCTGTGACGTCTCTTGCAGCCAATTCCCTCTAGCCACGCTATGCACGGCTATGGGATTCAGACAGTGATGCGTGAAGTTATGCTGCATGCCATCAGATTTTTCCCCAGCCACTAATTCGTATGCTCTTCATAGAGTTCAATAGGCTGCCAAATTCATGGCCGGGGAATCGGCCTGTTTTCGCACAAATGGAAACCTAGCCTCATGAATCTCATCCACTTCTGTGATCTGTAATCTTAATATATGTTCTGTTCTCTATAACCCATGTCCTGTGTGTCTATTCTCAGATTACTGACCTGATGTGCAGATAGCAGATATGTGAGTTGGATCATATATATAAGTAATATTGTAACACACAGCATTGGTCAGAGGTCAGGGGAGTTTTGTCAGAGATGAAAGAGGCATAGAAAAACTATGAAGAAAACAAAATGCAGCCACAGCACTGCTGTTGAACATGTACAGTTTGCTGTGAATAGTGTAAGACAATGATTACACTTCAGGAACGCACACGCAATTTTCAGGATTTCAAGATCGCCCCAAAGAAAAAAAAAAACAGCAACAATGCTCACAAATACAAAAGATAATATTCACGGGCACATGTGTTACAATGTGTGTTTTTCCCACGTGTGGGGAAAACTTATTTGGTTGCTTTTTTCGCACATCGTGTATAATTCCTACTGTTCTCAGCTGACTACTGGCTGATGCATGCAGAAAATGCAAAAAATTAATCACAGCCATTTTACGTTGGCTCAAATGTGATCCCTGCTTAAACGTGTGTAAATTTAAAGCAGGTACGTTTTCAAAGTTCATTACAAGACCAAAATCAGTGAGGCCCAGTGCACACCAAAAACCTCTAGCAGATCCGCAAAACGCTAGAGGTTTTTGAAGCAGATTTCAGAGCGATTCTAGGCATGTTTAGAGAGGTTTTCTAAACATGCCTAGCGTTTTTTGGAGCATTTCTGTGTAGCAGATTTCATATACAGATCTAGCGTTTTTCAGAGCTGTTTGAGCTTTTCCTATACTTTACATTGAGGCAGAAACGCACCTGCAAACCGCAAAAATGCTGCAGGAGCCATGCTTGCGGTTTGCTAAAAACCTCACGCCGCTGGTGTGCCCCATCCCATTGAGATACATTAGTCAAGCGTTTTCACAGGCAGCAGCGGTTTTGAAAACGCTGTCAAAAACGCTTGGTGTGCACCAGCCCTGAGTCATTATAAGGGCATTATTATCAGCAGCGGTTTTCTGAGCTAGTAAAAGTATGTTACAAATTAAAGGGGCAGTATTGCGAAAATAGTCCTTTTTACTTCATTACATATAAGTTATGTACAAGTGGAGTAATACTTTAAACACGTTTAGTGGCTGAACAAATGTAATTAGTACACTGGCATTACCTATTTGAAACAAGGGAGCCACGTCAGAAGAAACATTTACTGACGCCGATTTAGACAATACCATTGTGCTGTAGGAGGCAGCTAAATCAACTGTTTGGGGTGGCATTATATTTCCCCCTTGAGACGTTAGAAATAGGATCCTCCACCTTGTAACTGCACTCTCGTGCAGTTCTTCAGCTCATGTGAGCCGCGTGACGTCACCGCACTTCACAGATCCTAATGCTGCCTGCCGAGGCCCCTTCACCGCTGCTGGCAAGGACACGGACACCTATTGCTGTCCATTGCTGCGGTTACCAGCTTTCAGCTCTGCGCAGCATTGTGGCGGCAGCACGGAGCAGCCAGGAGTTGTAGCTGTGTCCTGATTGCATCTAACATTACGATTAAAGTTGTTGTTTTATTCACGAGGCAAGCATTCTTAGAAGGAAAGAGTTAAATTTTTACTGCTTTCCTTCTAAGAATGCTTGCCTCGTGAATAAAACAACAACTGTAATCGTAATGTTAGATGCAATCAGGACACAGCTTTCCTGGCTGCTCCGTGCTGCCGCCACAATGCTGCGCTGAAAGCTGGTAACCACAGCAAATAGGTAATGCCAGGGTACTAATTACATTTGTTCAGCCACTAAACATGTTTAAAGTATTACTCCACTTGTACATAACTTATATGTAATGAAGTAAAAAGGACTATTTTCGCAATACTGCCCCTTTAATTTATCTTTAATACAATCAAATAGGTTCACACACTTTAAAGCCGATTTATTCGGCGAGCTAAAAGAAATGTATAGCATAAGTGAAGCAGTTGAGCAGGGGAATAATCAGGACAGTTAAACCCGATTGTTTGCTCTGAATAACTGCACCACTTTTGCATTCTCTGCATTAGCTTTGATAAATTAGCCTGCACGTCTTTCCAAAGATGATAAAACGGTAGGACATAACACACCCTTATAGAAACCAGGTGATGTCATGCATGTTCTGATTCTCTGTCTCCCATTTTATGTAACCATGAAAAAATGAATTCACCTGTCATCACATTATGTTAATAGGGTAATTTTATACTTGTGAATATAGTGTTGCATATTCTTATATTTCTCTGTCCTGCTAGTCATAAATCCTTCTCACAATCATAATATATAACACTGTCAATCAAGCAGTAGACCTATTGTTATGTTTGCCTCTATACTGACAGTTTATGAGGTAGAGTACCTTGAAAATCAGATCATCCTTAATCTGCACTAATCTGGTCTGTGATCACTTACAAGTTAAGTGGTGTAATTTTCCTCAGGTGTTTTTAAGTAGACTTTAAAAAATGAAATGAGTGACTGTTGTGAATAAAATATTGTATTAATGATTAATAGTACTTGACAAAAACATACGGTACTTAAAGGGTATTTCCATAAAATACATGGAAAATGTAGGAACTCCAGGGAGCAGATACACCAAGTGACAGCAAACTGAGAGAACAAGATCCGAGTGACGCAGTTCCTGCAGATATGATGGGTAAGAGAAATTCACCAAGGGTTCAACCAAAGGAACTCACATGCTTCTGTCAACATGGTATGACATCACCAAGAAGATTCCAGATCCTGAGCCATGCAGGCACAAAGCACAAGATCAGAAAAGACAGAGGACAATTCAGCTCCTGGAGGCAACAAAGTCATACAGAGGAGCATTACTCTTCATATGCACCAAGGGAAGTTCCCTACAGGTCAACCATTTCTCTCCAGACACATCATCAACCCACAGCCTGGCCCAAGTATTAACCCTTCCCAATCCTATGTTAGGCTATGTCCTACATTGGCTTTTTCTTCTACAGGGCCAATGTCGGACAGAGTCCGATGTAGGGAATAAAAGGCTACCGCTAGATTGTGCTATTGCAAACAAAATCCGGCACAGCGGCATCCTCTTCAGATCAAAGTGTGTCTGACACGCAGATCGCTCTCAGCCCCATGCACCACCATTGCATCAAATAATAGTAATATTACGTAGGGGTATTTGGGGTTGCTGTAGGGGTACAGCTGGTGGATATGGTGCAATCTGGCATCTTCCTATGTAAATCAAAGTGTCGGATACAGTCTGACACTTTGATCATCTCCAGCAGCACCCCGTAATAATGGAATTACAGTGTCACACAAGCAAAGGGGTGGAGCTCCTGATCACCACTGCCAAATCCTTTTCCCCATGTCCCCCAATACACAGCAAATAATTAAGTGCTGGGGGGATGTGGGTAATCAGGGAAAAGGATTGGAAAGGGTTTAATTGTCCATCAGGGTGATCTTAATCCTGATAGAATACTAGATTATTGCATAGGGTTAGATGTTCCATAGAAATACACTTCTATCAGCAATTTCCCTGTAACAGGTAATTTGCATCAGGCTTCTCATAGACGCCAATGAAAATGCTGACTAACGGTTGCCCAGTCGGTGGTTTGGCTACTATTAGCTATTAGTTCAAATTGCACAGTGGGCACTTTGAACAGCCGATCGTCTATTTGTAGACAATAAGTTTCAAGTGTCTGTAGTTATAACTGTTTGCTACTTTAGATTCAGTGGTTTTGCCTCCAGGAGTACGTGTAGAGGAATAGGACTGGAGAATATTGTTAGGGGTGGGGTGGTTATTATTAGGCATCAGGAAGAAGAAGAGGTAAGTGTTAGGCACTAGAAGGGGAGGGTTAGTGTGAGAATAGGTGCTGGGTGAGTCTATAGTTAAGTAGAGTAATATTACAGGTAATTATTATAGGTAATACGATGTTACTGATACTTTAACTATTGGCATCACTCTGCGCCTAGCGGAAGCAGGGGCAACGCCATATGTGCTCCTATTTTCCCGCTTCTGACCACCTCATCTCACAAACCACACTGAAAGATAATGGCTTTCTCTCTAAGTAGATCCCTGTACTGAACAAATGTCTGTCTGAGTTTGGAGACAGTCTTCTACATAAAAAAACAACTGTCAGACCACACAGTAATGGATGAGTTTACTGGATCCACAAGTAGAAATATATGTTGAAGTAACCGGGGTAAAGTAGCAGATCCAGAAGATACAATGATGTGAGGGAGGTGCCAAAGGTAGTGCTACGATGGGCTGAAACACTATTTTTTAAACGCTCATTAAAAAAGTTCTGGTAATTGTGAAACAAGAGCTGGTGATAGGGTACACAGACTGCCAAAGACCAAGCACATGTCAGACAATATCCTAAAGGATGTTGTTGCAAGAATTCCCTTTTTTCATATGAACGATATACTTTTGCAGCAAACCAGAAAACTACTGGCACTCCTTGACTTCCATTCTAAAATAACAATCTATGCAAATCTTTCCCAAGCCACTGTCTTTGCATCCAATCGCCGAGTCCCTCAGAAATAAAATGTGGTTTACCTGGGATTCTAAGTAAAGTTATGATCAATAGCAAACCATGGGGATCTCTCCTTTTAAAAACAATAAAATCCTGGAATTGACTTAAAATTTTACTGGAAAATCTTAAAAAGGAACTTTACTGAATAAACTTGATGAATAAAATGGCATATTTTTTACACTTTTATTTCAGAACTTAGTCAGTCTTTGCCCTCTGTAAAATCTTTCCTCACCCTGATTTACATTCTTAACTTTATCACAGGTGTTGACAACTTTACTGCTGGTGAGAAGCATCACTGCACAAAGTTTGTTTGTCAGTTGTTCCGAAGCAAGCAGAAACAACACCTGGGCCCTTATTCAATTCACTTTTTTCTCCTAGGTGACATTTTCACACCTTGTCAATAAAATGCATTTGAAGCCACTAGCAAACAAGAAAATACTCTGAATAATTTTGACAGTGCTTTGTCTCCTACTTTTGATACTTTTTCCATTGCATTGGTGAAAGGTATTTTAAACTGAAGATGAAAAATTATCTCTTAGGAGAAAACTTGAGAAAAAAAGAGTTGAATAAGGGCCCTGGTCTCCTGGAGTACACTGGGTAGAGAAGGCACCATAGCTAAATTGCCTAGGTTAAACATCAGTGCGGGTGGGATTACATACCAATATACAGAGGTTAATACTTACTTCTAAATTCAAATACTGGAATTACCATATATGTTGCTACAGTGCCTCTTTAATTGAGGGATAATGTATTAAGTAAAAAAGTATAGATGTTTCGGTTTGGTGTTCTGTGTATTCTCACAGTCAGACCTTCTGCCCCACTCTTCAGTATTGCACATAATATGCTGAACCAGAAGCTGATGATTTCTTCCACAAACGCCTCTCCATGTCATATATCTTTACCCATCTTCCCTTCGTTTTACAAGTTTAAGAAGTAGCAAAGGCAGCAAAGGTAGAATAGATGGGGATTTTTGTCATGGAGGTGAGTTTCTACACATGCAAGATAGACTTTTCATATGATTTTGGTTCAATACCGACGAGGAGTAGGGACATTCCGATATTAAAGTCAATATTAAAGTATTTTTTTTTTGAGACAACTACATTTATTTACATGTATAAAACCACAATCACAGGAGCAGTATGGTAGCACATGAAGCATACTTGTGATAGACATATGGGAACTGCCATCAGTAAAATGTTAAGTGAGTTGCTAGTTCCCTTCTGTCATGATCATCATATGCCTTTACTACTAGTAAGCCAATGAACCAGAACAAGCATGCAGGTCACGATTTTAAGACTTTACCTTGGAAGGAAGCCCTGAGACCAGCTCACTGCACTCCACCTGGGTTTCCCACAGGATTCCTTCTCCTAATACCTTTAGCATACGCAGAATAATTTAATGCCTGTTTTAAACCAAGGGCTATTAAACATTTTACGGCACAATTATGTCAGAAAGCTGGTAGTGTGTACATTGTAAATTTTCCAGCAAACAGTCAGTTTACGGAAAGAAAACAGATCACATAGAAACACACTACATATACTCCTTCTTGAATCAACCTCAACTTTTAGAAATGTGCTTGCGTATGAAATTACCTACATTGAGCAAAACTTAAACAATGCACCAGCTTTCTGGTTCACTGGCAACCCAGTTTATTTTGTGTTCCTGGTTGACAGGATCTTGTGATAGCTGCCCTTATGACTATGAAAAGCTGCCCAATGTCAGGAGGTCTTTATGTCTTTACCATTAAGTTGTAAAGCAGCTGTTAAATTCACCACAACGCCAGCTGCATCCACAGGTTATTTATGTCTGATGGCGCAGAACTGCAAATAAGCTTCTCGGAAAGATAGCTGGACTGAATTTTATGAACTAAGATCCAACTTGGGCTGCAGCAACCTGTGTCTAGTCAGATAAACATCTGAATAATGGTGGGCATACACCATACTGTTATTTTTTTTTTTTATTTGTTTCAGTTCTTTTAAATCCAATCAATTTTCTTGATTGATTGTATTGTTTGAAAAACTAATCCTTCATAAACTAATTTGGAAGTTTGATATCTTTGCATTGTAAGGTGGAAAGATTACCATTCCAGTCTTGGCCTTGTCCAGTTTTAGAAAACAGGAGGACATGAAGGAGGAGCTTACATTGAGACAGTCAGGAACACAAGCCTGGCAGCAGTAGACCAAGGAGGAAGGAGCTACAGAGTCAAAGGCTGAAGTTAAGGTGTTTTGATAATGAGCAGCTGCTAGCTCATGGTCGGTATAGGAGAGTTGTGGAAGTATCAGATGCAGAGATGTTGAGAGATGTTGATAGCATTTGGAAGCAGAGATTGCAAACGTTTTTGAACTAGTGTATAGAAGTCTGCTGTGGGGAGGTGTAAAGACTGGATGGAAGGATATTGAATTCAAGTAAGTTATGATCAGACAGTGGGAGGAAAGAGTTGATGAGGTTGGATAGGGAACAGCATCTAGTGAAGATTAGGTCAAGTGCATGGCCATCAGTATGGGTTGCAGTGGTGGACCACAGTGCGAGATCAAGGGAGGTGGGTAAGTGACTATAGGAGCTTTCCCATACAGTAAACACTGTGGCCTAATCTTCTCAGTGCTCCCTGGAAAGTGAAACCAACTTCTGTTTTTAAGATCTCCATAAATTGCAATTGATCTATTTTTCAATAAAGGTTATCATGCTGTGACTAATCTTTTAGAGCAGAGAGGAATTTCTGAGTTTAGTTCCACTTTAATCTGAATGCCTTAGTCCTGACAACAGGAGATTAGAGAAGGTATAACAAATTTGTCTAGGTTCTAACCCACTTCTACACAAAAATGCTTTCTTTCTGGTTATTGCTCTCCCTGTTGGAGAGTTTTACTCATCTCCTGTCAAGACAGGAAGTTAGGAAAACTCCCCAACTAAAGTACAAACAGCAGTAAAACTCAAAAGAGGTTCTAACACTCACACGTGATCTAAAACTAAATGTTTTCTAGAGTTGCACTTGTGATAACATTAGTTTAAACAGACATCAAATTTATGAAGCTAATGCCCTTCTTTGCTGTACCTATTTTGAATGCATGTTGTGTAATTTTGGAGCTCTGCATATCTTTGCAAATAGCTAATTCGGGTACAGCCTCTGCCAATTTCTCCTGCTGTATAACATTAGTTTATACAGGCATTATTACGTATACCATTCTCTAGAAAAAAAGACGTTCTAATAATACAGGAAATTGAAAACGCAAAATTCCATATGCAGATTAGTCCAGTTCCTGTGCAGAAGTGAATAGCTAATTATGATTTTTTGCCACTTCACTTTACATCAAATCTGTCCAGGATTGACTCATGCCACACTTGCACTAAGAAGATTAAATCAGTTCTGTGTGACTGTTAACTGTCAGATAAGAAAAGTTTTACTTTAAAATGATCAATTTACACTGAGGCCATTCGAGGTGAGTGGTCTACTGGACTTTCTTACAGCCCACAAGAGATCTCCAATATACATCGACTCTGGCAAATGCCTAGCCTGTCAGCATGTCATATTTAGCTTGTCTGGTAGAATGATGGTCAAATACAAGTTCTATACTGTGTATATATAGCTATACAGAGAACCAGATGCCCTTTCTGACCAAACCATAAACCACAAAGCACTTTGGGAATTTTCAGCAACTCCAAGAAAGAAAGATCTATGGTTACCATGGAGGAATGGTTATTATTTTAGTTTGGCATTTTCCAGAGACATGGCTTACCCTGAAAGAGATTCTGCCAATGACAAAGAACAACACACTGCTAGCCATGTAAAAGCAATGCTGTGTGCGAGGACATGCTTTGATGGAAAGCATTTAGACCCAGCAGGATGCCCTCCGTTCACATGCCGCTTGCCTTTATTCTTATTATGGTAACAAGTGCTCCCAATCACAAGCTTACCCCATGTGCAGAAGCTATATAAACATTCCTCCTTTTATCAGATATCTGAAAGATCGTGCCTAAATTTTGCTATTCAATCCAGTGGTGTTTTCTTTGCTGTATAAAATTACCCTCCTATATGGAATTAAATCACGCTCCTCATTAAATTAATAGCCGCAAATAAATTTAACCTGCCATTGATCACTTAACACAAGTTTTTTACTTTCTTCCCAGGGAAGTAATATACACTTAACCTTAGGCTGACCCACATAACTACAGTACCACCAAGCATGAGTTCAATGCCACAAGCATTTTACATCAGCCGAGGATATTAGCTTGCTGCTGATATGATACTGGGTGTTCCTGCAGCACTTTACTTTTATCGTAGCCACTACTTATGACATTCTTTTTGTCTAGTTGTTTACACTATAGGAGCTGTACAAAAAGTTTTTGTGCATCTGTGCACAAAGCATGTACGATGTCACAGTTCAAGCCTGGTTTGCTGCTGTCACAGCTACTACTTATGCCTATTATGTCCCTTAGAAGCTTCCTGACAATCACTGGTTTGGACCACTCCATCAGCTCTACTCCAGTATAACTTGGATAGATAATTTCTTCCTCTACAGCTCCACGTCTTCAGAAATGGGTTCTTCTGTTGTCATTCTACCTATGCAGCAAATATTTGAGCATGCCCAAGCACTTCCAGACTGCTGTTAATTAGCTTATGTCTGTTTAACCTCCTTAGCGGTAACCCCGTGCTGGACACGGGGTAAGCTGCCGGAGGGTGCCACTCAGGCCCTGCTGGGCCGATTTTCATAATTTTTTTTTTTGCTGGACGCAGCTAGCACTGTGCTAGCTGTGCCAGCACTCTGATCGCCGCCGGCCCCCGCCCGATCGCCGATATCTGTTGCGGCGCACGCCCCCCCCCCCCAGACCCCGTGCGCTGCCTGGCCAATCAGTGCCAGGCAGTGCCGAGGGGAGGTTCGGGACTCCCAATGACGTGCCGACGTCGCTGACGTCATCCCGCCCCGTCGCCATGGCGACGGGGGAAGCCCTCCAGGAAATCCCGTTCTTTGAACGGAATTTCCTGATCGGAGATCGCCGAAGGCGATCGAAGCGGGCGGGAGGATGCCGCTGAGCAGCGGCTATTATGTAGCAAGCCCTGGGCTCGCTACATGATTTAAAAAAATAAAATAAAATAAAAAAAACTGCTGCGCTGCCCCCTGGCAGAATTTTTCATACCGCCAGGGGGGTTAATGCCTGCCCGGTACACAACATGCAATTTTCTGTCAGATAGAATAGATTATCTCCGACAGGCTTAATCTGATTTCTGATCATTTTTCTGATCAATTTTGTATAGAAGTGATTGGAAAAATGATTAGACACGAGATCGGACCTTTTGGAAATCGATTTAACCTGTCTATCAGACAGGAAATTGCAAGCATAAGTGTTTAGGACACTTGATAAATTGTATAAGCAAGAGGTCTTTAAAAAAAAAAAGTGTATTTAACAGGGTTCCTCATATTATTGGCTTTCCTGAAGGTCTCCACAACTGTCTCCTCCTTGATCTTGCTTGGGCAAAAAAAAAAAAATAAAGAAAAAAAATGGCCAGGTTGAATTTACCCAGTGTTTTGTCTGAGATGAGGTGTTCTATGTTCCTTTTCCCGTCTCCTCCATAAAGACACTACACTCCAGTACAGCTTCCATCATCAACTGCATGGGTGAACTGAGGCAGAAGAAGCAGTGAGATGAATATTAAAAGGGAAACACCTACTACGTATTCATTTAATTGGAACTGACCACAGCCCCTGATGCACACTGCTACAACGTGGGCCAGGCAGGTTGCTATCATACTATGCACCAGGATCACAAAAAAACTTTGAGTGATGGTGAACAGTAAGAAAAGCACAGTAAACAAGCTAACTGCTCTTGGTGAAGTTCTTTGTAAACATGGTGAAAATCTTGTTTAAAGAGAATCTGTATTGTTAAAATCGCACAAAAGTAAACATACCAGTGCGTTAGGGGACATCTCCTATTACCCTCTGACACAATTTCGCCGCTCCCCGCCGCATTAAAAGTGGTTAAAAACAGTTTTAAAAAGTTTGTTTATAAACAAACAAAATGGCCACCAAAACAGGAAGTAGGTTGATGTACAGTATGTCCACACATAGAAAATACATTCATACACAAGCAGGCTGTATACAGCCTTCCTTTTGAATCTCAAGAGATCATTTGTGTGTTTCTTTCCCCCTGCAGTTCTCATGCACTGAAGTTTCAGGCTGCTCGTTTCTTCCTGCAAACAGCTTTGCCCTTGTCTGTAATTCTTCAGTATGTGAAAGCCCAGCCAGCTCAGAGGACGATTTATCCAGCTTGTAAAAGATAAGAGAAAAGAGAGAAGCTGCACTAATCTAAATAATACACAGGCAGTGTGCATAGAGGGGCCTGGAAGGGGGAGTTCATAGCAGAACCACAACACTGAAGAACTTGGCAGCCTTCCAGACACAGGCCGACAAGTCTGACAGGGGAAAGATACATTGATTTATTACAGAGACTGTGATAGTAATAAGTGCTGCAGTAAGCCAGAACACATTAGAATAGCTTTTTGAACTTGTAGGATGATAAAAAACAAGATGCAATTTTTGTTACGGAGTCTCTTTAAGGAGTAAAAGCTGTAGTTTACTTTTTTGTGTTTTGTTTTAAATAGAATGCACTTATTTGTCTGTTAAAGCAAAGCCTTTCATTAGGCCGTTACGTTAGATAGCCATAAAATGTTGAGCTATCTGATCATATCGTTGAAGAAAATCATAAATTATTCTTGTAAAAAAAGAATGCCAGTTAGTTATCTTTTGTTTAGACAATCACACTAAACTAAAAGCATTAAGTTTCTCGGTTTCAAGACAATTACTTTTTAAAGGATATAAATAAGTTTATATAAAGAGAAGACAGAATGTACACAATATAAGGGCAACATATAAAAGTAAAGACAGTCATTTTGAAAGTAAAGTAAAGATGGTCATGTTGGTTCTGCGGAATTTAATCATCACAAAAAAGTGCTCATATTTGCAAGGTTTATTCAGCCTTAGGTGGGGCTTGCAATCTGACAAACTGATGAAAACTAAGGAGGCATTTCCTTGCAGCCAAAGATGGTTTGAAGCTTTCCACAACAGTCTGTCCTCCACCATCTGTACGATGAGGTGAGCACATTGCCATCTAAGACCATTCTAGAGAGGGTCCCTGCATCAGTGGAGGAGTCCCTCCTCCGCTATCTTTTCAAATGTACATCTTAAAAAAAGTATTTGATGGTTGCTGAACCACTGCAATTTGAGGAATTCTTACTCTGGCTTTCTGGCACTCATAATTTTCAAGAACAAAACACAAGGGCAATATGTCCTAATGAGAAAACACAAGACAACAGTGGCACACATCGCAAGTCAGATTTAACCAAGAACAGGGCATTATTTGTGGTGTGGCAGCACACACAATTATAGTGGCTGAACCCTAATTTAGCCTTCCTTCAAGATACTTACTGATTAGATAATTACATAATGAGCCCTTCAAACATAAAAGCAGACCTTTTGAAGAGACAGACAACAAATGATGCTTGAAACAACACGTTTTGAACATTGTATGCAGGAAAATACATTTTCCCAAATAGATCTAATGGAAAATTCTTACAACACATATCCTATTCCAGAAGTCAGTCAGGAGTTCTCTTGCTTTCCTGGCACTTTACAGTCAGGCTGCTCAGCATGATCCATTAGTATTCAACAACACTGCTAGCACTCTCTTCTGGCCCAGCAGACTTTTGTCACTCTCCTCTGGAAACTCAACTTACAACTTTGCCTTCCATTGCCAGCTTCCCAATAGCTACTCCAAGAAGCTCACATTTGGTGGCCGGAAAATTGTAGGCAAAGCTTGAAGAGAATCAAATACAGTATTATTCAAACTCCTGAAATAAGCATTTTACAAAGCACAACCAACCATAAAATATGCCAAAAGTTTACTGAACTCTCTAAAATCAGCAAAAAAAAAAAAGAAAAGAAAAAAAAAGATCTCTTCAACCCATCTCTCCAAGAAAAACCTTTTTCCCCTTACCTTTTGTGCATTTTGAGAAAACAATCATCTAGTTATTTCTAGTACTATTTTCTTTTCAACACCTGTCTCCCTCTTTTTATGCTTGGTGTAATGATCCGCTCAGCTGGATGCGCTGGCAGACAGCTGTTTGACCATTCCTCTAGTCTGTGAGCTGCAGGTCTCTGCAAGAGAGACCTGTTTTTCCATTACAAGTTTCTGGTCTGTTCTGCTGCTGAGGAATTTGCATACACTCGTTATGCAAATCTCCTACCTGCCTCCTTTGATGACTGGCAGTATAAAGAGCTATGTTTCCCAGAGTCCTTGGCTGGTCATAAGAGTTAGTTCCTGTGTTACACTCGCCTGAGTGTCAGCCTTGCTCTTTGTTTGAAGATTAGCCTAGAGTAATTCCTGGAATTGCACTAGGCAGTTTCCCTAGTGCAGTTAGGATTGCATTATTTGTATTGCCTGTTCTGTCTGTCTGTGGGGTGCTAACCAGAGCAGCGGTTGTTACTGGTAGACCCCTCTGTTCTGTTGTTGCCTTACTTGGATCGCACTCGCTCTGACGGAAAGAGCAGTGGATCGTATCTCTTACGTATTCCTGTTTTCGTGTGTCTGTCTTGTCTGCTACGACCGCTTGCTGGAGGCTATGTGAGGTAACCGTTAAGCAAGCGCTCGCATCCTCTGTTTCATGTTTGTTTGTCGGTGGTTAGTTAGGCGTGCTTGTCTCTGTTGTGCTTATCACGTGGGGACCGCGCACAAACGCGTGCACTGTTGCGAATGAGTGCGGTGTTCGCGTTTAGCTAGCGTTTGTTATTTTCCTTATCTCCTCATTGTATGATTTGCTGTGCCTTTGCTACTCTCGTGCTCTGCCTTGCTGTAGCCTTGTGTCACCTCTGGCAATCGCCTCTCCCGCGATTGAGTTCCTACTTCATATCTGCTGTTGTGTGTGCACCGTCGCGGGTTGGTGACTAGTTTGGTGCACACACATACAATCTGTCGCTTTGCTCTCTCTCCTTCAGGGCTATCTTGCCCCGCGTTTCTTCCCTTCGTGCAATTCCTGTCTGGCGTGTGTGGCAGGGCAGAGGAGCTGTTCCTCTGCACTCCACAGCTCCATTTGTCGACAGGACTTTCCCTCTACAGGTGCATTGCACCTTTTGCTGGGTTCCCGCAAATTCTACGCTTGTGGAGGATTTCCGCAGTGTCAGCGCACGTCTTGTGCGCTGATCACGGAGAGAATCCCACAATCGTTACACTTGGCTAGTTAATTCTCTTTTGTATGAAAGATAATGAGAAAATTAAACATTGTGTACTGAACATATTGTTGTATGTTCATGGTAAGATAGAGCTACCACTCTTTTTCAACTTGGTACAGTAACTATTAATAAGAGTAGAAGAGCCATCTACAACCTCTTTTAATTATTCACCTGTCCTATGGGATCTCAGGAATGGAGTTAGACCCTTTTGTATGCAGCCATGGACATAGTAGAGGAGAGGAAATCACAATATTTTCAAGAAACAATTTTCTACTTTCAATTAGACTCCTCTGCAGCATCAACAGATTTATACTCTTGCTGCACCAGTATGAATACCATCAAATAAAGAGTAATACTGCCACTTTAAGAAGCAGCATTTGCAAGGCTTTCGTTGTGCACTGTATATACTACATCATTGAACATTAATGTCACCATTATAAAAAATTAAGATGTGTTTTAGAGAACTACAGAACTATTCCTTGCAAGTCATTCCTTGAGTAGCGACAGGCCAGTGAAACAAAAGAAAAGCAAACTTTAATTGGCTCGTAGTGCAAAAATAGTTATAATTTAGAACTCTAGACCAATCAGAGTTGGTACTCTGTATTGCTAATCCATAAATTCTAGTTACATAGTTATTTGGGTTGAAAAAAAAGACATATGTCAATCTTGTTAAACCAGAAAATAAAGTACAACACCAGCCTGCTCCCTCACATATCCCTGTTGATCCAGAGTAAGGTAAAAAGCCCTTACAAGGCATGGTCCAATTAGCCCCAAAAAGGGGAAAAATTCCATCCTGACTCCAGATGGCAATCAGATAAAATCCCTGGATCAGGGTACTGTTAAAAATGGCGCAGAGTGAATAATGGCGTTCTGCCGATAATAAAACGCTATTTACCGTTTTAATGTAAATACATTAAAACGGTAAATAACATTTTATAAAACATTTATTAGCAGAACGGTGCGCCATTTGCCGGGGGGGGGGGGGGGGGGGGCTAGTGAGGCAGTGGGGGTCAGGGGGAGATGCAGCGGGCAGGACAGGCAGCGGGGTGGAGGGAGTAGGATTAGGCAGAAGATGTGTGCGAGGAGTAAAATTACCTACTCCCAGCCGGCGATCGCTCCTTCACTTCTTCTGTTAGTTTGCTGTAGTCCTCATCCAGCCAATCACCATGTGGCTTCAGTTTCCACATGGTGATTGGCAGGATGAGGACTCCTGCAAACTAACAGAAGAAGTGAAGGAGCGATCGCCGGCTGGGAGTAGGTAATTTACTCCTCGCACACATCTTGTGCCTAATCCTACTCCATCCACCCCGCTGCCTGTCCTGCCCGCTGCATCTCCCCCGACCCCCGCTGCCTAAATTTGTATAAGATATAAAACGATAAATATCGTTTTATGTTCATTACTGCTGCGCCATTTCTATACCCTTGGCGCTGTGCGCCATTTTCTCCTGTTCCGCTGGATCAACAACACTGGGCAGTGTTATTGCTGTATAATACAACTGTATGGAAAAAAGTTAATAGGAAATGTTAATTGTACTTTTTAATATGTAGTGTGGTTAACGAGCAGTAATTGGTCTCTGCTGTGCAATATCTGCAAGGTGGTTGGATGCAAATACATGGCTCCACTACTACGGTATATCCCAATGGTTTCATCGAGTGATTGGCAACCTCCACCTGCCATCTATATATCCAACAATAATTTTACCAATCCCCAGATACATATATGTGCAAGCTAACCTTGTCAGCTATTGGGTAGAGGTAAAAAGGATGATCTACAATTGACAGCTTGGCTTCCTTTTAACTATGAAGTATTAATGATATTATAAAATATGGTATACACTAGAAGATTTGATAATAACAGTCACCTGCACTGGAAATGCTGAAGCCTAGGCCTATTTTGCAAGCAAAACATCTATGCAGATAAAAACCAGAGACGGCAGAATAACAGACCCTCAAGTGGCTTGTGACTGGTGAAACAATTCAACACCTTTCCCCATCAACATATTTGTCAGTGAAGCTAAGGATCAGGCGTATGAAGGAAGTGAGCAACGATGGATTACCTTTCACACAATAACTCTAATACTACTATATTTTAGGGTATATCTAAGATCTATTTATCTCCCCTCCCCCTTTTTTATGAAAAACAGTCCATACATCCACTCTCACAAAATAATTCCCACAGAGTAAATCCTTTTACTTTCCCCTTACAAGCTATTATAGACACATTATGTCTCTGTGGTTTCTGATAAAGTCAGTGCTGACATGACAGATTGCCTTATTACAGGACTGTTACACAAGCTTTGTACGGTGTTATGATCCCACAAACACTCATGAACGCACTCACTGAAGAAAAAAGGCAGATTTGGTTTCATTAATAGGGAAAAATGGTTATAAACAAGCGCCACAGATCTATGAACCATAACCAGGTAATAAAAAATGTTTTATAATGGAGCCAAGCAATAAACCTTGGCTAGCAGACCACGCATGATATAATTGCAACACTTAGCAGATTTTGTTGCATATCTTTTCGAAGGGGGACAAATCACCACAGAATCCCAGTTTGTACCTTATGCCAGGACACTATAGGAGTAATTCATGGAGATATGAAACATTCATGGATTTTCATTATGCTGAGCTTCCCCAGCAATTCACCACATACTGCCAGTCACTCTTACATCTATACAACAGATGCCAAACGTGCATGCATGTAACAGAAAGCTGATCGGACTCAATGGGAGAAAAATAACATGACAAATAGATGATTTCCCCTAGCATAGTTCATCACAGTATTTTAAATGGATTAACACTATGTAAGGTGTGATAGTGTGCTGCTTCTGTATTCCTACTACGATAAATGGAATTCATCTAATATGGATTTATTTTTATGGATAGATACAGAATTATGAATAGGTTCTTAAAGGGAACCTGAACTGAGTAAAATTATTTAAAATAAACACATGACGTAGCTGAAAATGAATATTACACACTTACCTCACGGTCAGATCCTCTCAGAAGCTCACCATTTTCTTCTTACTGTGATCCCTTCCAGTTCTGACAGTATTTTGTCAGAACTAAAATATACCAGTTACTGTCAGTTATATGTCAGCTGCTTTCAGTTACAACTGAATGTTCAAGGTAATGTCTATGCTTCCCTATGGCTCAAGTGGGCGATATTACAGTTTAACAGTGTGACAACCAGGAAGCTGTTACAGGGTAATGGCCATTTTCAAAACGGAAGACAGAGAATTCCAGTGATCACATTGGACAAACAGGACGTAAGAGAGGTGAGAGAGATTGATGAGTAGACTACACAGGAGGTAAGTATGACCTGTTTATGTTTATCTTGACTTTTAATATTCAGTTCAGGTTCTCTTTAAAGAGAACCTAAACCGAAAATAAAAAGTCAAAATAGCCATACACAGGTCATACTTACCCTCTGTGTGGTCTACTCCGCAATCTCTTTCTCCTCTCCTGCGTCCCATTTGTCCACTGTGATCAATGGAATTCTCCGTCCTCCATTTTAAAAATGGCCATTACCCCCTAACAGCTTCCTGGTTGTCACACTGTTAAACTGTAATATCCCCCACTTGAGCCATAGGGAAACATGGACATTACCTTGCACATTCATTTGTAACTGGCAGCTGCTGATATATAACTGACAGTAACTGGTATATTTCAGTTCTGACAAAATACTGTCAGAACTGGAAGGGATCACAGTAAGAAGAAAATGGTGAGCTTCTGAGAGGAACTGACAGTGCGGTTAGTATTGTGATATTCTGGGGGTTTTTAACTCAATGGTAGAGTAGGTCAGCAGCATCAAGGGTCATAACACACCAGCCAGTGAGTCTTTTTAGGGTAAAAATAAAACAATCCAGCTTTATTGTCAGTCGGACAGTGTCCATAAACAGCAACAAAATATTTCACTCTGGATATTCCGTAAACACACTGTAGGCACAGCACAAAAATATACAGCCTTCTCCAGCTACACTGGCTTTTCAGTGACACCCTGCCACGGGCCTAATGGCAGTCCTGGTGCAACTCACCTTTCCCAGGCTTCTCCTGGTTTTCCAGTACTGGAGTCCAACTCCCCTCCAGCACTTCCACATCAGCAGCTTCCCTGCTGCTACAGGCCTGGCAGCCCTCTTGGCTACACAGCCTTCCCAGAGCATGCTTGCTCCACATACAGCCCACTGAATCCTGAATGATGCAGGTACTTATGCAAATCCACACAGGTGAATCCATTAACCCTCCGCCTGCCAGACTCAGGCCTGGACTTGGAGGAGTGGCGTGTAAGGCCCACCCTTCTCCCAATACACGCCAGCCCTGGATCCCAAACTATTCTACCAGATAATGTTGTTGCTAAATTGCAACAAAAGTCATTATCCAGGACCTTTTCCTTCACATCCAGGCCAGAACCAAGCAGACATCTGCTCTGACCATCACAGTATGTAATATTAATTTACCGCTATGTCATGTGTTTATTTTAAATAATTTTACTCGCTTCAGGTTCCCTTTAAAGCAGGCCTGTCCCTAATCAATTCACTGCCAAACACTATTTTAAAATGACAAGTCATTTCTATTTGAATAGAAAGTGCATAAAATTACTCTAGGGCAAGCCTATCAAACCTACCATATATACTTGCAGATAAGCCAACTTTTGGGGACCGAAAAAAGGCTCAAAAGTGTGTGTGGGTGTGTGTGTGTGTGTGGGGGGGGGGGTAGTCAGCTTATCCAAGGGTGATATGCTACAGTTGAAAGCATAGCTAACTGTCCTTGCTTCAGTTGCATCCTCGTGTCTCTTTGGCATCTTCTCAACTGGTTGCTAGAGCTCCAGGCTCACTGCGGACACATGACAGGCTTGGAAATGCTGTGAAAGTTGCGACCTGCCTAAAACATACCCATTTGTTTACCACAGTGGTCCTCAACCTACGGCCCGCTGGCCGAATGCGGCCCCCCCGAGGCCTTTTCACTGGCCCCCCAAACACAAAGGGCTTGATTCACAAAGCGGTGCTAACTGTTAGCACGCCTGTGAAAACCCCCTTAGCATGTCTAAACAAGCTTTTTGCGCATAAAACTTTACGTGCGCAAAATTTTATGTGCGTAAAACTTTACGCACGTACTGCGCAGGGCGCTCCGCGCGAAGTGCCCATTAAAGCCAATGGGACTTAGCGCGCGTAAAACTTTGCACGCGCAAAGTTAGCGCGCGATCTGATTGAGAAATCCGGTGCTAACCTACTTAGCACCCTGGTTAGCGCGTCTAAAGACTTTAGACGTGCTAAGTAGGCTAGCACCGCTTTGTGAATCAAGCCCAAAATGTGTAACTTATAGATGCAGCTCACTACACCTTTAACAATCGCGGCCCGCATATAGAATAGCAGTACTGGCACCACCCATCCACATACTGTAGAAGCCAGCGAGCAGTTTCCAATCCAATTCTGCATCAGGTGGCACTGCTGTCCAATTGGACGGCAGGTTGTCACCAGGGTATGTTTCACTGTCTGGTGCACAAAGACATTCTTCGGGTTCCGCATGACTGAATGGCTGCTGCTGGGCGTTCTCCTCCAGGCATGATTGGGGGAATGAATACCTAGATTTAGGCTACTTGCGCACCAAGACGTTGCGTTAGGTGCTATGTTAAGGTCGCATAACGTGCACCTAACGCAAGGCCTGGTGCTCTTCGATGTGGACGTCAGAGTAAGCCGCGTTGTGCAGCTCACTCTGGCGTACGTGATGCCATGATGCGTACTCTTGGACGCATGCGGCATCACGTGGTCCCGCCCGGCCAATCGCCGCACAGAGTGGCCGCTCCAGGAAGTAAAAACTGCACGTCACAACGTGCAGTGAATATTAATTAGCCATGTGCCTGGCCGTTCTACGCTCCTCCCCAACATGACTGAGCATGTGCAAACAGTCTAACGCGGCTTAAGCCGCTGTAACGCTGTAGCATGCTGCACTTTCGGGAGAACGTGCAGCGTTACATGTAATGCAACGTGGGCAGTGTGAACAGCCTACTTGTGTTACATTGCTGTACGTTGGGGGAGCGTTACAGGTTGCACTAACGTGCGCCTGTAACGTCTTAGTGTGTAAGCAGCCTCAATGTAATTTTTTCAACATTTTATGTATTCTCCGGGCCCCTCAGCAGTCTGAAGTAGGTTTACCCGGCCCTTAATTGAAAAAGTTTGGGGACCCCTGGTATACCACATCTGCAAGCAGCCTGGTACACTCGAATAGGTTTTCGGTTTTCAGGCCTTTGGATGTCAGAAAATGTAAAATCTGTATTATGTTCAGGCAAAAAGTTTAGCTTAGGGTTATCAGAACAGTAGATGTCAAGAGGAAGTTGAAATGTTAGCAAACTTGCTGTGTGATTAAAATAATGTCAAATAAAGCTTTTTATTAACAATGGAATACACTTTTATGATTTGTTTATACTGCAACATACAGTGTTATCTACTTCTTCTGCAGACATTGCAGAAGTGACCCAGCTGGAGCTCTTCTCCACCCAGTGTTTGCAGATAATATCACAACAGAGATGATTATGATATACAAAGTGGTAGAGGCAGTGGGGGATGTTTGAAACAGATTACTCAGAGACCAGCACACATTGTAATCTGTTTACAATTAGTATAAGCACAGTGTAAAAGCTTACTATACAATGTGCTGGCATAAAATAAAAAGCTACTAAAAGCACACTTAATAAGTACATTACTGACTTTTATTAAAGGGTGCTTGCTTCATAATTTTGTTTCACTAATTAAGTGATAGCTTATTTTTAATTCTTAGGTATTCCAAATATGTAGTGTTTATGTGGGATCCACGTATTGGCAGGCCAGTGGTGTTCTGAAGGCACAATGGGGATCTAAACAGTAACAGAGGTGGTTTTACATTATGTGTTGATTGGCATATATGGCAGGTCACTACAATTAGCCCAGGACTTAAAAACAGAGTCGATCCTTAAATCCTGATGAAGCTGACAATGTAAGAAAATGCATTGGTGGGCAGAGCCCACAGATATGCACGAGTTGTTCAACTAGGAGCCAGTTCCAGTTGTGGCATGCTTTTAGTGGTGATTTCCTAACTCCATGATGGTAAAGTGCCTGATCCTGCTCAGCAATCCTGGAGTGGAGGAGAGTATAGTCTAAAGACAACCGGCAGGTGGTTATATTGCACGTGAACTTGCATTCAAAAGCTCATGCTTGCTCATCCTACATGCAAAATTATGGTTGTGCTTATGTGCTGGAAGCCCATATGCTATGGTGACTTGCTAATGCTAATTGTGCTACAGCTGCTAATCGGAACCGTGCTTAGCTGTTAAATTATCAATGGATACACTGCAGGCCTGCTCCAATGATTTACCTATAATGTGTGTGCTAGCCTTGTGATCAATGTAATTTGCTTAATGTGCATATGCTACTGCTGGTCCTGGGACTCTGTATACAGTGTCTAATGATTGTACATCAGTCTAGGGGAGCTTGATTTTATGTAGGTGTAGGGGAATATGTTTAGTATGTTTTTGGTGTAATAAATATTTTGAATTTTCATAATACCCATAGTGCGCTCCATCCTATTGTTTTCCTCCTTTGAGACTACCTTCTTATTGAATAGCATCCGCCTTAAAGTAAAACTGAAGCCAGCTGAAAAAAATTAGATACCTATAGAGAGGGAAGGCTCTGGATGCCATAAAGCCTTCCTGGGACTCTCTCTGTGCCCTCAGTCCTCTGCTGCCCCCCCCCCCCCCCCCCCATTTGAAGTTAATTATCCAAGCGGTTGAATACGCCTTTGGGAGACCTTGGAAGCACTTGTGCCCCCGAGAACTTCTGAAGATGAGTGTGTCCATACTGTGCTCCTGCAGTACAGAGCCGCCCACCTTCGGAAGCACTCGGTGACACAAGTGCTTTCCAAGACTTTTGAAGGACTCCCAAAGGTGTGGGATTTAAACAGAAGACAGGGTGTACTGGCGGCATGGGGAGAGTACCAGGAATGCTCTATGGGATAAAGGACTGTCTGAAGAACGGATCTTTAAACGTATATGAACTTCTCGTGATCATTTTTACTAGATTTATCTAAGCATGGTAAAGAGGCTGCCATTTACTTGCTTAGGTCAAGATCTTGTATCTAAAAAATACTATCATGCTGAGGCTTACTAGAAAGAGGACTTTGCTTTAATAAACTAAGGTGAAAAGCAAACACACATATATTGACTAAAGCAAATAGCTTCTATTATTTGGAATTGGAATATCTGGAATGCATAAAGAAGTCATAAGTGCTCTTGTCTTTGTTAAGAAAAAAAACATCAAACTCATGGAATGAG
Source organism: Hyperolius riggenbachi (assembly GCF_040937935.1). Lineage (NCBI taxonomy): Eukaryota > Metazoa > Chordata > Amphibia > Anura > Hyperoliidae > Hyperolius > Hyperolius riggenbachi. The sequence continues at coordinate 384,075,889 of NC_090646.1, read as the reverse complement.
TGAGCAATGTCAAGCGCAATCACCGTTCTTTTGTACTATGGTAACAACATGAAGTACTATTCGGCCACACGTTTACAAGAACACATTAATGTGTTTCCTGGCACTCCTTCTGTTGAGTGTATCTCTAAGCTCACATATTTTTGCAATTAATAAGCGCCTCGCTGTCGCTGAATAGTTAGCTGCAATGTTTGTTGACCAGCAGCAAAGGAAAAAAAACGAATCACTGAAGATGGTGACAGTTTGGCAAACCATTTTCCATTCATCTTTCGAACTCAATAAGTGATATCACATTTCCTGTTACAAGGTCCATGGCAGCAATGCAAGACTTATTACAGTTCACCAGGGCCGTAAGGTTATAAGTCTTTATCGATGACTCATTACTCTGAGATTATTATTATGTATGTATATTGCACTGACATTTTCCACAGTGCTTTATAAAGTACATAGTCATGTCACTAGCTGTCTCTCAGAGGAGATCCCAATCTAAGTCCTACCATGGCCAATCAATCTCCAAAACATACACTAAGGACATTTTTGGGAGATAACTGGATAGCACTGAACTGGAACCTGAACACTTCACTGTGATTCTAGAAATGCTGAATACAGACATCCCTCATTTCAATTATGTTATATCAGACACAGGTGCCAATGTTGCCATGCACATTCAATAACCAACTAATTACCAGTAAAGAAACAGATTGAAAGGGAACTATAGTGAAAATAATGTATGAATAAATTTGCTATTTTATGACAATATGCATATATACACTATGAAGTCATTGTGAAAATGTACATCTACATTTAGAAATGTATCAAAGATAGATAGATATTTAGTCCTGTCAAGTGATCTCAGTGGAATGTTTGTTTACTGAAAATAGTAAAGCCATCAGAAAATATTACCGGTCTCCCAGGACTCAACTCTGTGGTGTAGATTGGATAGTTCTGAGCCAATTAAAATTAAATGAACTTTAGTCACACAAAACAACATAATAGTAAGGCTGTAAAAACAGCAATCCAGTTAGGATGCTCCCTGGAGTGGATCTTAGGACTGCTGTTTTTCTGCTTCATTGTGCATTGCTGATAAGCCAAAAACCCTACTAAAATGTCTTATACTTACCAGAAATATTGTGACTGGTCTTCCTGTCTCTAAACTGGATCCATTGGCATTAATGCATTAAAACTCCTGAGCATCTAAGAGACTCAGAACCTATTCCAGTACTTCCTAGTCAGCAGAGCCCTGACAGTACAGCAAGGTTCTATTTTGTGTATCCTGTTTTTTTACTACTTATATCCCTGACCTGATTGCACTTTTCCTGCAATTCATGACTCTCCTCCAGACTCTATTCCTGCTTGTCTTCTTGTCCTTCATTTGATCAGACTGCCTGTTGTGTTCCTGATTTTGCTGGTTATACTCCTGTCCTGACTTCTCATTTATAAGATTGATCACGGTTTGCCCTTGACCTAAGCTAGTCTAACCTTGCCTTCAGCTATCTGTCTGCTATTTGTATGCATTCATCTAGTGGTGTCCTCTGTACTGTCACTAAAGGGGCAATCCCAGGGGTTTTGGCCTGGTAGCTACTTGGCAACAAAACAGTCTGTTGCTCACTTGGTGGGGGGTGGGGGGCGGCCATTCATTATGTGTGGGATGCTCTGGTGAAGACTCACGGTCACTCCACATTTAAAGCCAGGTCAACATAACGCCTGTAAATCACAGCCTGCAAATCTTCTACTGGCCAGTCTCCATAATGCTTGCAGTTACCTTAAATGTAGAACCAACCTGTCCTACCCTGCCATTGGGGGAGTCAAAGCACATAACTTTAGCCTGACGTGTCCAACCTGCTACCAATGTAAAAAAATCCATATGGAAGGTCACCATTGATGGCAACCCACCAATCCCAACGCATACCATGAATATACAAAGGATGGAGGATCAACCAAGTGTTCAGTGAGCATAAAGGTCCGTAAACACGTCGGACTGGAGGCAACAATGGGTCCGTCGTCACCTCCCGCTGGGTGGGCGTTCCAACGACAGTCTGGCGTGTGTACGCACTGTCGGCGGACTGATGCGGCTGTTTGAGCGATCCGCCGGGCGGATCGCTCAGAAGCAGCCATATCAGTCCGCCGACAGTGCGTACACACGCCGGACTGTCGTTGGAACGCCCACCCAGCGGGAGGTGACGACGGACCCGTCGTTGCCTCCAGTCCGACGTGTGTACGGACCTTTAGTACTAAGCTAGCCATACATAAGTAGGATTATTTAATTAGTTAATCAATAAATAAACAGGTAGATTTATCAAAATCAATGCAAAGAATATTAGATTAAGGATGGTTTCACACTATGCGCATTGTGGTGTGTTATAATGTAGGATATAATTATATAGCAATGTGCTGCAATGGTTTCACAATGGGTCCATTAACATGCTTAGGGTTCCATCATAATGCGAAATGAGCAATGCTCAACTGAACAATGAAGACATTACACTTGCGTTACAAATGGCTGGAGATGAAGTTTCCCTAGCTGCAACATCAACTGAGCCCTAAGCTGGTGCAAAAGAGGCACAAAGTAGATCAGCTGCTCAGAGTAACCACTCAGATGGGCTGATTTATCCAAGCTGAAAAAACTGGAGATCTTGTGCAAAAAATGAGCAGATGTGAAGACCAAAGATTTTGATTAATCACTATGAGCAACTGCTCTAAATCTGCACCCGTTTTGTACCAGATTTGTTGCAATTATCTTTGAGTGATACATCTCCTTAAGCCACATACAGTCAGGTCCATAAATATTGGGACATCGACACAATTCTAACATTCTTGGCTCTAAACACAGTCACAACAAATTTGAAATGAAACGAACACAATGCACTTACGTCAGAGCATGCGGGGATGCCGGCCAGAGCAGAGGGGAGCGCTGATCGCCAGGGGTACAGCAGGAAGGTGAGTGGATCCTCTTCTTTCCCCCCACCTACCGCTGCATCAGTAACAGGGATCACTACGTTCCACCGGCGATTGTAGTGATCACGTTACCATGAGCCATAGGCGATGGCTCCTGGTCAGTGAGGGGAGATGTCTGCTATCATATGACAACTTAATCTCCCCTCTCGGGTGTGCACGATCGCGTCGGGAGCTGAAACGACGGGTGGCATAAATCTTATGTCACATCAGCCTAGAGCAGCAAAAAGTGCGGCGTAGGATTTACTTGCGTTGTTCCTCAAAAAGTTAAGGGAGCAAAAGTAATGGGACAATTGGCTTGTCAGCTGTTCCATGGCCAGGTGTGTGTTATTCCCTCTTTAACCACTTCAGTACCAGCACCCTTTGCCCCCTTAAGGACCAGAGGGTGCTGATACAGTAAACCGCCACTTCCCGACGAATAGCCGAAATAATCTGTCGCTCCCGCCGGTCACACCGTTCTGTCCCCGCCGCAGACTGCTCTCTCCGCCGTCGCTATGACGGCAGAGCGCTGTGCGCCAGTCAGGAGCCGCTTTCATTGGCTCCTGACCCTGTCACTCAATGTAAGCCAATGGGAACGTCTTACAGGAATGACAGGGCCAGGAGCCAATGAAAACGGCTCCTGCCCGGCTCACAGTGCTCTGCCGTCAGAGGCGGCAGGGCAGCACATTGCGGCGGGACAGAGCGGCAAGAGCGACGGGGGCGCGTGGTCAATGGGACGTAGAGCTTATGTCAGAACCGCAGCGCCACCCGCCCACCGTAAATGTATACTGCGGCGGTCCGCAGGTAGTTAAAGTACATCATATTCGTTTATTTTCAAATCCATTGTGGTTGTGTTTAGAGCCAAAAATATTAGAATTGTGTTGATGTCTCAATATTTATGGATCTGGCTGTATGTGGCTGGAGGAGATGTATTAATCAAAGATAATTTGGAACAAATCTGAGTGGTTTATGGATCTGGCTGTATGTGGCTGGAGGAGATGTATTAATCAAAGATAATTGGAACAAATCTGAGTGGTAACTCTGAGCAGCTGATCTACTTGGCACCTCTTTTGCACCAGTTTAGGGCTCAGTTGCAGCTAGGGAAACTTCATCTCCAGCCATTTGTAACGCAAGTGTAATGTCTTCATTGTTCAGTTGAGCATTGCTCATTTCGCATTATGATAGATTTGAATACCTTCAAATGAAAACGGACAGTCTGCAGTTAAAGCATATCATGTTTGTTTCATTTCAAATCTATTGTGGTTGTGTATAGAGCCAAAAATGTAAGAACCTTGTCGATGTCCCAATTTTTATAGACCTGACTGTAGCTCTGTACTTCATAGTTACATAGTTATTTGGGTTGAAAAAAGACATACGACCATCGAGTTCAACCAGAACTTCATTAATCTATGCAAAGTTAGTGGTGGCAGCAATGACAATGTTTAAACTGCTATTGTGTCCTATTGTGTATTGTGTCCAGCCCGCTATATTCTGATATAACCCAGGACTAGTTACAGACCTTGTCCACCCTATAGCAGACTCTTTTTGGAAAATCTAGACTAGAAGTGCTGTATCACTTATGTTGATTCCTACAGAAATGGTGCAAGGGAGTAAGCAGGTAAATTACTAATAATAAGGAGATATTGACCATAAACATGACGGGATAATCATTATAATTGATGCTATTGGTTTATAAGCATTCAATCGGGTCACAATCATATACCGTAATCAGAAGCTAATTAACACTCCCTGTTTTATCACACATAATATAACCCATAAGATAATTCAATTACAAGAACTGCTTATCTCTGATTTGTGAGATTCTCGCTGCATGACACTTGCATGGGGTATTTTATAGTGAAGATACACTGTTGACGATTTAGTAAAACAGGTATGCAGAACACTGGAATGGATGTACCCTTGTTTAGGGTAACCAATAGGATTTTTGTTTCAGGCAATAGCTGCAGCCTGATTGGTAGCACAGAGCAACTACTTCACTTATACTCCAGTTTTATTTGCACCCACCTTGAAAGATAAGACCCAGTGAAAGGCTTCCGAGTGTCACTATCCTAGCAGAGGTGGGTTGAAACTGGAGAACATCTGAAAAGATCTGGCTCCTCTCAGTAAACCACACTTTTTTTCCCTTGACGTTGATGGCCTATAGTTTGTATGTTAAAAGAAACAAAGACTTCCCGTTTTCCATAGATAGTTGGAAAGTTTATACTTGGCCACAGTGATTTAAATCTTTTCATTTTTTTTTATTTTCCCTTATACTGCTGTGAAATATAGCTAAACCAGGTTTCAAGGATTTTTGGTTTGGACTTTTGCTCCACGTTAAGTTCAGTCTTCTCCTGAGGGCAAACCTTACTCAATAGTGTGTCAGGTTTTCAATTACAGAGCTTATCCCCAAGCCAATCCGTGATTATGGCTGGATGTATGCCCTACAAGATAGAATTTGCTTGGTTTGCATCAGGCACTTTTATTTATTAAAAGCCATCTGAAGTACGAGTTCTGCGGCCGGCACAATCATTTTATATCATGTATTTAAGATTAAAAAAATCTAGGATGAGGCTGGAGTCTGACAGGCTGTTGACCAGTTAAGAAATTATGATTGAAATTTGATAGAGGACATTTTCTAACCCCAAAATGACACGTCAGAAGCACATTATAATATGTTTCACCGAGAGATAACAAGCCTCAAGCCTCCTATGTAACATAATAGTACAGAAGGTTTGTTATGTGCTCCAAGTACTCTTGTGCAGAGTTGTACTTTGACTTCTTGGCTACGCACGGCAGAATAACCATATATCATTAACAGGAAACACAACTGCATACTTTGGTTCTTTTGGAATAAAATGCAAAGGTGTCATTTTCATCTCTTCCAGGAACTGCCTTTATATTTGAAATAACAATGTGGAAAAGGGAGTAGATTTTGCCATAAATGCTAGCCTGAACTGTACTTTGTACTACTTAGCCTCTGTGTTTGTATAGTGTACATATAGTTCATTGATATCTGAGGGCATGCTGGAATGTAATATCAATTTTGTGGTGAATAACTTTGACTTTCATGAAAATCCGTCTTTTCACAAAATATTTGTTGATGGACCTCCATAAGAGCACTACTGCATCCCTGAAAAATCTGGAGGTATCCAGGGGCTAACTTTGCTGTCCTGACTGAGAACTTATAGCATCTCACAAAACTTGGCATAAAGGTCCTAAAAAGCTATATTAACCCCTTAAAGAGACTCTGTAACAAAATTTTCAGCCTTTTTTCTTCTATCCTATAAGTTCCTATACCTGTTCTAATGTGGTCTGTCTTACTGCAGCCTTTCCTAGTTGCACAGTGGCTGTATTATCTCTGTTATATAATCTAATCTTCTTTCCTTTGTCAGCTTTGTGGGTTGAGGCAGGAATGTGCTGCTTACTGTGATAGGGAAAAGCTATACACACCCTCTTCACGCCCCCTCCAGGCTCTGTATGAGTCACAGACTGAGCTTCTCTCAGCCTATCACATGCTGGTTAGCAGCCATGTTTTTTGTTTGTAAACACTGCCTATCCATCCTGCGCCGCCCATGGGAAAGGGGAGGGAGGGAAAGGGAGCGAGGCCTGCGCAACACGCAGGTAGCCGGCGGCGATCAGACCCCCCAGCAGGACATCCCCCTAGTGGGGAAAAAAGGGGGAGGGGGGGGGAGTCTGGTCGCCCTGCTGCAAATACGATCTGCGCTGTGGGCTGAATAGCCCACCCAGCACAGATCAGAAGAAAGTAGCCCGGTCCTTAAGTGGTTAAGAGCTCGCTGCAGGGCCGCACAACTCAGCACACAAGTGATCCCTTCCCCCTTTTCTGTCCGCCAACAGAGCTTTCTGATGGTGGGTTCTGATCCCTGATGGGATGTTTGTTTATTTTTTTCTTTATTTATTAGTTTATTTTTTTCTGAATAAAGATTACTATATTTTTTTTAATACCCTCCCCCTGCCAGCCAATCCCAGTGATTGGCTCTCATAGACATCAGCCTATGAGAGCCAATCGCTCTCTGTGCCTCCCAAGGGGACAGCCGAGTGTCACGGCTGTTCCCAGTACAGCGCTGCCTTAGATAGCAGCACTGTACATTGTAAATAGATGGCGGCTTTGCCGTCTAACAGTCTCCTAGCAGCGATCGCCACTGGGAGACTGACAACGAAGCGGAGCTCCGTCATTCAAGTGGAGATGTGCGCACATGGATATGCGCGATCTCCTGCAAAGCCCCGCCCCAGGACTGCACGCCAATTGACGTTGATCGGTCCTGGGGTTGCCAACTGGCATGGAGTGGTCGGCAAAGAGTTAAATAAACATTTTTATGCTGACTTAGATATCCATATCTAAATATAGGGGTACACTTACTCAGGGTATTTGGAAAAAATGGGTGCGAGGTAATGCCAAAAGTAGAATATCTGTATATATTACAGATAGTCTACTATCCCTGATAGTATGATTTTCGTAATTATACTGATATTCTACTATCCCGTTACCCAATTCTCACTCGAACCATTCTCTATCTATGCCTAACAATAACCGCCCTGCTCCACTTACTCCTAACACTAACCCCCCCCCTACCTTCTCTAACATTAACCTTGGCCCATATATATGCGTAAAACTAAAGCCCCCATAACCTGGTGCCTAAAGTCCTTCCTCCCCCCATGCATGTCTATACTACAGCTAAGCACTTAAAATGCACTTACAAAATTCTGACACCTAAATTACCATCCATGAAACACCCCCCCACCACCACAGTGCCCAATTTAACCAATCCCCTAACTTTAAATTATGTCAACCTGGAGCCTATACGTTAATTTGTCATTCAAATTATTCCCCCAGCACTTGGTTATATTATAGCTCAGTGCCTATTACTGCTACCCACGGCTGCACCAATAGCCAGAGTTTCAGAGCATTCTGCTCTGCTGACCTTGCTGCGGGGGTTATTGATGTGACTGAGAGAAGCTCATGATGGTTAGCGCTATTGTTCACCTATACTATGGGGGAACTCTGCTGCCTGAATGACACGCTGGGCGTCACTATAGCATCGAAGCCGATAGCGGTGTCCAAAGTTCCAGGAGCACCTCACGCCCATTTTAACTGCTTCGTAAATTTTGAGATTTCAATAAATGTCCAAAGAAAAATGTAAGACTGTTAGCCTCTTCACTGCCTACATGCTTTTGTTGATTGCCTATTGTAAAGAATACACATTGCTTACTAAATTCTTGTACAGCAGTGAGTATTTTGTGCAATATTTTTAACCCCCTTTTTAAAGCACTGTTAGGAGAAATATTATTGGTACCATTAGTATAGTTAGTATTGTATTGTATTCAAGTTCAAGCACTTTATTATCATTTTGTAGCATAACAAAATGTATTTTCATGACAACCCCCAAGGTGCATATAAAGAGCAGGTAGTAAGTATTAGGAGGACTGATTTTAACTATACTTAACAGTTCTGGTAAGTTGTAATAAGTGTGTATCGGTGCTGCCCAAATCTTTTTGTACTTTAATGTCCCAGACCCAGTCTTTCCTAGATATCTAATACAAACTCCAGATTGTACCTCCTTATCAGGTCCACATAATATATCTTACAGCAAAGCTTGAAATATGAGGAAGGCAGAGTCAGCACTGTCAAGACATCAGGCTCCACTGCATTGCAATAAAATATTCTTTGTTAAAAGGGATCAACAAAGTCATCAGAACAAACTGATGACCAGGGAGTACTAAACTGCAGTGAAGAAAAGTGAGGTCACTAGCTTGGCTATGCTGTTGGGGTGTCTGAATCTGCTGGACAGGATAGCTAGCCCATTGCCAGGTACGATATTTATATGAGCAATTGAAGAGTGCATCTAGCTTCAAGCATGGAGTTCAGCTTTAATGAGCACAAACGTTCTTGCATTTTGTGAATACCTTATTTTCTAAAACAATCTGTCATCGCAGCGCCTGGCTTACATTCTATTTAAATTCCATTGCAGGTTACTAAAACTTTGTGTGGAGACCTTATCTCACCCTACAGAAAGCTTCACATCATTTTCCTTAGACACACAAATACATCCATACAGCAGTAAAAACTTTCCTGCAATTGTTTCTTTTAAAGGCAAATTCCTCGATTTTTTTTCAAAAATACCACAAATCTAGTAAGGAATTTACCATACCTCAACAAGATGTACCCTTGTGCTTTGTGAGTGTATTAATGACACATGCTAAAAATAACATTATCTTTGTATTATAACTCGCTGTCACGTTTGTTTTTTTATTATTATTATAGTGCAGTATAAACAGACGTACATTTTTTAAGGCATCTATATTTTGATCTCACTAGAGTCAGCATCCAGTTGGTACTTTTTGGTGCATGCTTTCAGTGCAGGACATTTAAGGCAATTTTTAAGACACATTTAGCATAGATCTCCAATGCAGCTCCACCTGGTCTACAGGCTATTTATGGTGACTAATTTATATACAATACTTAAAGCAAACCTTTATTCTTATCATAGATCTTATATGGCCACGATTTGATCATAACAATCAAAGAATTTAGGGAGCCTAGGGTCATCAAAGGCAATTAATCTTTAATAAACAAATACCAGATGAACATCACATACAAAACTTATAAAACCACCTAAAAACAATGCTAATTGTCAGCACGACTTTGAATGGCCATTCAAAATATGTCCTTAACCCAAGGAGTGCACTCCAATCAAAAAGGAATATTAATGTTCTTCGGGCCCATAAAGTCCTACTGGATGAATTAGTTAGGCGTGAGCCTATGTGCGCATACGGTATATGATAGAACAAGCCACACCGTGCGCATATGGAGCACGCCTCCAATATATTCCTTTACTATATTGTCGAGCAGACTAAGATCTATGCTCGACAATTTTTAGCTGCTAACCCTTCCTCATATTACAAAACAAAAATGGAAGCCCACATACATCGCTCAGCTAAACGCTTTCCTTGGCTTGAATTTTAACTTGGGCCTTACTTGGAAACTACAACTCCACTTGTAATGTTCCAAATACCTAATACATTTTACGTCCATTTTCTAGGCAACAATGACCAGGGGGCATTATTTAATGCTCATGCAATTTTTTATTTTAATAATAAAGAAAATAACACTAATAACTTTAAATTAAGAGCTCTTATCAATCACCTCAACAACAAATTTTGTGAGGTATACATACCTGAGCAAAAAAAAATTAAATAGATGAGTCCCTTGTTCGCTTCCCTGGCAGGCTAGCCCTAAAACAATAATTTTCCCAGGAAACGTACGTTAAGCTATACAAGCTATGGGAGAGCAGGACTGGATATACATATGCTTTCAATGTATATGAAGAGAAAGACAGTCTGCTTGAGCCCGCTGGGTGACCATCATACATGTGAACCTGCTAAATCCACTTTTGCACAAAGGGAACCACTTGTATGTAGACAATTTTTACACAAGTGTTGTAAATGTCTATATGCAGCTGAAACTCCCGCCTGTGCTACTGTGAGGACGAATAGAAAAAATATGCCTCTGCAGGTCCTACACAAAATATTGCAAAAGGATGCGTTCTTCAGTCTTCGAAATAATGAACTGTTGGCCATAAAATACAAGGACAGAAGGGACATACTGATTTAGTCAAAAATACACATGGAGGCTACAGTGACAGCAACATCTCAGCAAGGAGGACAACAGAAGCCAGTAGCCATTGAAGAGTACAGCAAGTACATGAGGGGTGTCTGATCAGCTGCTTGCACCGTATACGGTCCACAGAAAAACAAAGGCCTGGTACATAAAGGTCAGAATTGACCTTGCAAATGGCAATATACAATGCCTATGTAATCTACAAACAATCAGGCAATATGAACTCATATATCAATTTCCAGGAACAAGAGGTAACAGCACTGATTGAACGAATCTGGACATACTGCCCACACCACAGACCCTTTGGATTGTGAAGATGTCTTAAGACTTTGTGATAAACATTTTCCTACTCCCACTCCCCCCGATCCATAAAAAAAGTGTGTACCAAACACCACATCAAGGAGACACCAGATACCATTGGACCAAAATGCCAATAAATCAAGGGACAGGAAGAGAATATGGTAATCCCACAAAATGTGACAATCATCCTGAAAATGGCGATCTTTTCAGTTTATTGTCACTCTTATAACTGTAGCAAACAAAAAAAAGTTTTATAATTTTAAATAAATAATGGCACTATTTATGGGGTCACTTTTTAAATTGTACCATATGACATGGTCTTGTGAGGACAATCTCTACAGAAGTCCTTCCTTCCCTCATGAGGCTTTTACCAAGTTTGCAGTGTTTTTCAGTACCTAATAAAGTCACTTTCCTTCCTCAGACATGTTTTACTCATATCTGTAAACTCTCCATAAACACTTGCCTGGCTAAAATGTGAACATTTAACTGAAAGTGCAGAGCGTGTTGCTACCGCAACAAAAGAAAGGTGTAAAATAATACTCTGCTAATCTATTTCACGCTTCTGAAGAAACATTTGTGAAAGTGGCGTCTAGTGTGTGAGAAGATGTGACACACAATGCCGAGGTCCTGTAACGGATTGTTTGCCTGGCCGTTGGTGTGAAGAGCTGATAGGAACTTTGCAGTGAAGAAAAAAAAATTGAATGGATAAGCCAAGTTGGGTTCTGGCAGCAGAACAGCTCAATACCTCAGCGTGTTGAACTCCTCACTAGAACATTTATTAGGCCTCATAATGTTGAAACATTTATAATAACACTTCATAAAATGGAGCAACCCATCACTGTGCGTATCCACACATGATACACATCAAATAGGAAGGAGGAATGGAAACAAAAGCTTTTGAGGAAGACAAAAGCGAAAAGTTGGCATGAAGAAGGTGCTGTCAGATTTCTACAGCAATAGTTTAGTTTTCCACATTTTTTTCTTCTTTCTTTTAAGGACACCTGTATGAGCTTAACAAATAAGGTATTAAACATAGCATGGTTGGTTTAAAAGTGTAGTGGTCTAAAATGGCTGGTCCACACTGGATCTGAAATCTTCCTTAGTGTCATGTGTTCTTGCATTCAGTCTCCTTGGAATAAGCTTTTAAAGCAGTTAAATTGTAAATGCAGCGACAATTATGCATTTACCAGACTGCTCAATATTATCAGAAGTGTAACAGTTAAATGTTATTTAAAGGTTGCTCTATTTGGCCCTTACAGACAACGTATTCTAAGAGTTATATTCATGTGACCATGGCCAGCTTGCTCCTGCACAAGACCTGTCCATCATCTAAACAGAGGAGAAGGGCAGCTTTGGCACCATGCCTCTATTTACTGTATCAATGTTAGATATATATGTACCCTTATCTTTCCCTTACAGTGCACTCAAGTTGGGGATAGTAGGGTAGTTGTCTTTATCCTCCTACAGGGAGGGACCCACCAATCTGATAGAGCCTTCAAACAGATTTAAAAAAAAATCACATATAGTGCAGCTGATTAACTCCTTCCATACCAGCAGTCTCTGTCCCCTTGAAGACCAGAGACTGTTGGTACTGCAAAATGGTGCTTACCGATGATTCGCTGCACAGACCCGTCTCTCCAGTCGGTCACGCCGCTCTTCCATCGCCGCAGGTCCCTCTCTCTGCCGTCCTTATGACGGCAGAGCTGTGTGAGCAGGTCATGAGCCACTTTCTCTGCAGGATGGCCTCCTGAGTCTGTCCCAGTGGCTGCAGCTCTTGAGTGCTTTGAGTCCATCAGGAGAAAAGCACTATACAAATGTGAGCGTCTCCTGGGGACAGCTCAGTGACAGAGCTGTCCCCCGTACATCGCTGCACTAGATCACAAGGCTGTACAACCGTTACAAACATTTTTTAATTTCTAACAGCCTGCTAGCCGCAATTGTGGGCTAGCAGGTTGATGTCGGAGCTCCGCCATTCAGCAGGCATCGTTCCCCGCTAATCTCCGCCCACAGCTCTTGCCGCCGATCGGCGTTAGGCGGTTCTGGGGCTGCCACCTTCTTAGTGGTTGGGAAGGGGTTAATAAGTGTTTTATTTTTCATAGCAGAGAACATTCTTGGTTATCTTCTGCCCTGATAACAGCTGTCATTGATAGGGAAACTCACCAACTCTGACAAAGACTAGACAAAGAACATTTATACCGTGCTTTTGTTCTGGCAGACTCAAAGTGCATCAAGGCTGCCACCATTTAAAGTGCACTCCGTAGGTGACCAGGATAATTAGGAAAACCTTGCCCAAAGACTCATGGTTTCACATACTGGCTTGAGCCAGGATTCAAACTCTGGTTGAAGGCTCAAACCCTACATCAAAGGCAGCACCCTTAACCAGCACACTATCCAGCTGAGAGAGAGAAATAAATCAGTAAAGAATGTATAAAAAAAAGCTTTTACCTGTACTCAAAAGCTAAATAAACCTGTGCTAAATTTCTACTTTAAGTTTACATGTGCTCACTGATGGACTGGGTTGAGTATCAGGTGTGTAAATCGACCTGCAGGTCAGACAGCATTAACCTTCTCAGCAGGTTTTCACTATAAATAAAAATACCTAGTTACAGCTATTTAGCTTGTGGGTGGATTTCTGTAGCTCCCTACTAGTCCAGTCCACACTGCTTGCATTGGATCACTCCTGTGAAAGTAATGGAGATAGAGTTGTTTCTATATATGTAAAAGCCCTACCAAATCTAAATTTTGAAAAAAAGACACAGACACAGACACACACACCAAGGCTAGTGCTCACATGTTCCACACTGCCCTGCACGTTTCACTACTCCACGCAGAAGTTTTCTGTAGCTTAAAGGAATACTGTAGGGGGGGGTCGGGGGAAGATGAGTTGAACTTACCCGGGGCTTCTAATGGTCCCCCGCAGACATCCTATGCCCGCAAAGCTACTCACCAATGCTCCGGCCCTGCCTCCGGTTTACATCTGGAATTAAGACAATACTGTGCCTGCGCAGTACTCTCCTGGTGACATCAGCGGTAGTCTGAAATTCCAGAAGTGAACTGGAGGCGGGGCCGGAGCATCGGTGAGTGGCTGCGCGGGCACAGGATGTCTGCGGGGGAACATTAGAAGCCCTGGGTAAGTTCAACTCATTTTCCCCTGACCCCCCTACAGTATTCCTTTAATGATTTGTGGCCTCCTCTACCGGCCAGACACCTGTCCACCCCTCTATGCTAGAACTAGGACTCTGTAATCCAGTCCTACCTCGCACAGAGTGATGTTGTGAAGCTGAAGCCAAGTCTTTCTGGATACTTGTATCACAGGCTTTAGATTGGAAGGACAAAGGAAGGGAACAGGCAGCTGGATATTGCCAAGAAGAAAAGCCAGTGTGGCAGATAATTTTTTGTTTTGCAAAAACTACAACTTTTTTGTTTGCATGCATTATTCATGTTCAACAAAAAAAAAAGGATAATGATAACTGTATCAGAACTTGGGCATTAAGTTGAAACATCTCTAATTAATTTACTGTTAAAAAGAGACAGGGTCACTTTAAACATATTTGCAAAGCTGTCAGCAAGTATTTTTAGGGGATACCCATGCGTCAGAGCAGTGATCCCAAAGCAACTAAAACAGGCTTACTTTAATTTCCTAATATACATGGAAATACAAATAAATTGATGGCATCTATGGACATCTGCACATACCTCTTTACTACTGTTTTATTAGATTTATTATATCCTCTATCTTGTTTTTCTGCTTCTATTTATTTATTTTCATTATACTTTTGTTACAAACGGACATATTTTCACCACAAACAAGGAAACATATGCATATTTTGAAATCTAGTGCCTTCATCAAGACTTTTATGATAAATGTTTTTCTTTAAATGAACTGAATTTATTTTGTTTTTCTTCCAGTATGTACTCCGTGTATCAACGAAATAAAGCATGACTTTGAAGTCGGGGCCAACAACAAGAAGGCTAAATTAAAACAAAAACATTATTTGTAAAAGTTATATTTGTTTGGCTTATAAAGAAAGAAAAGGGGGACGTAATGGAATAAAATATTTAGACAGAAATACTCAATGAATAATCGTGTTCTGCGCTGATATACATCTTTTCAAAGGACACGTGTGATGATTAAAAGTAACTATTGCCTTCTTCTGTTTACAAATCCATAATTCCGTAATGGGAATAAATGTGGCATGAAGATCAGTGATTATGCCACCTGCAAGTACCGGCACAGGTGGCATGTGCATTCATCTCCAGTTTCTTACTTCATCAAAGGGGTAGCATGTGGGAAAGACATTAGGAAGCCCCTGCTCCTCACTGCTCCAATAAAACGACGCTCCAAGCTTGCCTGGCCTGCTCTAAGTTACCTCGGTTAAATCCTTTGCACCTTCTGAATTTACCACATTAACAATAGCAGCCTTTCTCTCTCTTTCTCTTTTTTTTGTTTTGCTTTGTGCTTATACAGAACATTTCCTTTGCTGACTATCCGAGTCTTAAAGTGTAAGTTCACCTTTGCAACTCATATAAAATATGATGATATGTTTCATTTAGATACTTCCCAAACTATTTTGGTCCTCAGTGTTTTCCTGCTGTAATGAAATACTAAGGCATTATCGGGGAGGATGGAGGTTAAGTGGGTAGCACTCATGTCGTGCGCCTCTAGGGTCCTGGATTTGATTCCTACTAAGGGCACTGCAGAGGGTGTGTACGTTTTGCTTGTGATTTTATGGATTTCTTCCAAGTGCTCTGGTTTCCTCCTACATCTAAAATATACTTTCAGATGACTTGTTTCCCACAATATTTACATAAAGTATGGGGAGAACGTTGGATTGTGAACCTGTCTGAGGTAAAGGACAGATGTTAACTGTCTGATGTACTCTGTGAATTGCTGCAAAATATGTTGGCATTACGGTATATAAATACAGAAAATAATTGTTTAATGATGTAATAATCTTCCTTAAATAACTGAAAATACACGTGAAACCAAGAGGCTTAAGTCCAGGCTTTTCTATTTCCCCCAGATTGGCCATAGACTTTAGGAGGATTACACTGAAGGCTCCTTTAAAGGACAGTTAAAGCATACAAGCCCCTCTGTGACATTTACAGTTTGGAGGCAGGACTGCATGGAAGCAGGAAGCTTGGGCGATTGCTAAGGAATCTGTAGCCCAGAACATTAATTGTGGCTATAGCAGTGCACAGTGGACAAGTTGGGTGCCAGATATAGCCTAAACGCAGTGGCGGCATAGGGACCAATACAAGAGGAAGTAGTTGTGCAGATAGCTGCAGCATGGTTATCGGGTGCTAGTGTTAGCAGTGTTTAGTGTTAGGCATATAGGTAGGGGTAGGTTAGTGTTGGCAAACTATTTTTAATCCGTCCAGTCCAAGTATGATGGATCATTTATGGTATGCCCATTGGAGTTGCCTGGTGATCACTGAAGATGCCTCAGTTAATAACTAGGGATGATCACAGATATGAAAATTCTTCTGAGTTGGTGCAAATGTAAGCAATTTTTATGCAAATATATGCAGTTTGAAAATGGACCAATCCATTTAAACCCAGGTTTACATGGATAGGTCCATTTTCAAACTGCCTACATTTGCATAAAAATTTGCATCGTTCCGGAAGAATTTGCATCTCATTGATCATCCCTAAATAAGACCCCATGGCCCTTATTCAGTTCACTTTATCTCCTAAGTTTTCTCTTAGATAATTTGTCATCTTCTGTTTAAAATAACTTTTCAGCACTCTGCAATTCAAAAGGATTCTGAGTATTTTCTTACTTGCAGGTGGTGTAAAAGGCTTATTGATTGGCTTTGAAAATATCACCTAGGAGAAACCTCGGGAGTAAAGTGATTTGAATAATTCTCCTGGAACATATGAGCAGCGCTAATAGCTGTCCAAGGAAATGATTAGCACTGTCGTGCCATGGACTGAGGACCCACCCAGACAGGAATGTGTAAGAACTCCCCTGAGGTCTTATAACCGTGATTTCCAGTAATAAATAAAACTACCTGGAATGTGTTTTCACTCCTCAGATATGCTCTATTTACCTTATTCAGGGAAGCCGCTTCACAAAAACTCAGGGAAACTACATATATTTTAAGAAAACAAAGGCAATTATGCAGGGTGACTTCTGATCTCTAGCCTTAAGTTGCGTCAGTCAAATAAGGTGCAATATTTGATATTTTTGCTGAACACATCCTATGACGGGTGATTACAAAAAGTAATGAAGGAAGGAGAGCTCCTTCTAAGCCCCTCTTTCCCTTCCTCCAATAACAGGGATTAAGGTAGCAGATTGCAATTCACATAACGGATGAATCTACAGTACAGATTTAGTAAACAAAATACCGTAACCTTAACTATGGAAGACACGTTAATATCTAATCCTGCTATGCATTTACCAATCATGCAGATTAGAAAAAGACACTGTCTGCTCTTTTGAGCAGGAATATTACCATGTTAAGATTAATGCAACTTGTTCCTATTCCTATGCAAATAATTGTAAATTGATTAACAACAGGGCAAGTGATAAAGAATGAACTGTCTACTCAATAGGAAAACGCTGTACGCGGTACGCAGAGTTACTGTAAATAATCTTATTAGAAACACACACTGTAATTCAGATCCTCAGCTTGTTAAAAAAAATAAAATAAAAGAGCTCAAGTGAGCCCCCTGCTGACTTTGAGTAAAGCCAATGTCATGCTGTAAATGAGAAGCAGACGTGTGAATGCTTTGTAAGGAGATGGATTAACCAGTACAACTATTGGGCTTGATAACATAATAATCTGAGGATATTCATTTGATAGAAAAGTAAAGGTTACCTTAATTTCCTCTTAGCATAGCAGGGTAAATTCCCTTATTTATGACTGGGCAGAGAAAGACACGCCGATGACAGAAAGAAGCCGGTCAGATATCTTGTTCTACTCTTACTGACTGTGGCCAAAGGTGTTTGAAGTCGGAATACACATGCTATACATTACAGTAAGGTGTGCGGTATCTCCACCAGGGATAGTTACAAAAGATGTGTCCATCAAGTTCAACTGCTTTTGCCTCTCTGCACCCTGATTCGGATGGAGTAAAGTCACACACGTAACATTTCTCTCTGATTGGACCTTGTGATTATACCTGTAAATAGTCAGTTTAAAGGGTACCTGAAGCCTGAAAAAAAAACCTCAGAAGGGGAGAAGCCCCTCTGGATAGTCCAGAGTCTTCCCCAATCTTCCTATGCCCTTCTGTCCCTCAGCTGTGATGCTCTGAAAAAAATGTAACATTAATGCTGAATGTTGTTTAATCCAGGTGTAACTCAATATTTCACATATGAACACAAATTTTCCCAACGTACATATAAAATTGTAGACCATCAATTATACAACCAATTTCCAACTTGCAAGCTCCTAGGGTCTCTGACAGAAAAACCACCATCTCACCCAATCACACAGGACTCACCATAAGAGTAGACTTTCACACGGGTCTAATAGTGCACTGGGGATATTCCCAGACCCCCCAACCTTTCGATCTGTTGCCAATATCTGTCAGTCTTAAGTAAATTGTATGGTGTGTAGGTGCTCCCACATTATAAAGTGATACACAAAGTTCCAATAGCAGATTTTCAAAGTACTCCTCCTCACAGAACGGCTTAGATCCTATCCACTGTTAACATGCGAAATATCGCTCACCAGTTCTCAAGGCTGACCAATGACAGACCAGCAATCAAAGTTTAAAACATCCAACGATCTTACAATCTCAGCTCCTTGTCCTAGGAAAATCTAAACAAGAATCGCTTATGGTGTAGTATTATTGACTCCAGTTGTTACCTCTCCTTATAACACCATGCACTTGCACTACTTTTCACCACTTGTGATCCCAATCACCAATATACAAATGAACTGCTTACCAGATAAACTGGCTGACCGACCACAGACCAGCAATAGAGAATTCACTGCAGTTCTGATGTCTCTCCTCTCTTCTCACAGGAATCGGTTTCGAATCACTAGGCTCAAACACATCCTTCCATAGCGTAACTCCATTTATTATATAACCAATTAGAAAAAAGAGGTTGTGAGCACTGCTTATTGTATAAGTATCTATTTATTATATGTAAAAGATTATAGAATTGCACTTGCATTCAGTAAAATCTAATATGCGCATGTAAAATTAAAATTCCCGGGTGGCTGCCAGCATCCTGCACACTCCGTCCTAAGGTTCCAGTAGACATGAAGTTCAGTGTCCACAGGAACCTCATGGCAACAAGCAACATTATGAACCATTCTTCCGCAAAGCCTCAAGTCCGTACAGGAAGTGGAAAGAAATTATAAATGTTCTTAATGATTTTGCTCCCCTGCCACATACTGTATTACACAACTTGCAATGTAGACCAGTTTACAATTGTGAAATAAATTAAAGCATTTTGATGCATCAAAGTAGAAATCTGTAAATTATTTATAAGCAACTAGTTTAGGCCTGGATTTTCCATTAGGCACATGCTTATACGTGTAAGTATTGAAAGCTTTTGCCTAAAGGTGCCACACTTCGAGGAGCACCTTTTATTGGCTCCCTACACATCAATCCACCCATGTGCCACTATGCAAGCATTGCTTCTCAGCTGTGTGACAGGGCATAGCTTACATAGCTAGGCATGTTTTGGGCACTAGCTTATTTGTGCCTACAACCTTGTGAGGTGTAGATTTGACTCAGGTGCAAATCTTTTAACGTTCTGTATGGGCATGACAAACAGAAAATCCATTATGGACCTTAAAATACAGTATTTCAGAGATTACATGAATATATAGCTGTCTGTACCACCAGCCTGCAAACTAACAGGATGTAAGCCCGACGAAGGTTGCAAGGCCGAAAGCTTGCTTATTCTTATTCATTTTTAGTTAGTCAATAAATGGTATCATCCTGATTTAAAACGTCTTGCTTTTACTGATGGCTAACACGGTACAATACCCTACTGCTACTACTATGAATATTATAAAAGTGAACCTGTTTTTAAACTTTTCATTTCACAAAAAACATACTTGGGGCCTGGCAACATTATCTACCCAAATTATTGTTTCTTACCATTAAAAAGTACTGTTTCTAGCTGAAAAGATCACTGTGGGTGCTTTACACAATAGGTCAGCAGATGCTACATATGAAGTGCATTATTTTCAATCAGATAGACCCACTCTGATGGGCAGTATAGATCATTAATTATTTCACATGCAATGAGCAAATTCACTGATTACCAATGACACAATAATCCAGGAGTTTTAGGCACAACTATATTAAATGATGAGTTTTCTTATAAACCTATCCCATAATATATTATAATCAACAACACAACGGGGTAGTAAAGCTACGTACACATTAGCGATAACCAAAGTTAGGAATAACAGATTGACAATTGATTGCTGAATAGCACGCCGATCTCCCAAATCAGTGATGGCTGACCGTGGCACTCCAGCTGTGACAAAACTACATATCCCATCATGCCTCTGCCTCCCCGAGTTATGCTTAGAGCTGTCAGAGTATTGCAATGTCTTATGGGACTTGTAGTTTCACCACAACTGGAGTGCCAAGGTTAGCCATCACTGTCCTAAATGAACAACTTCATTCATTGTGTTTTCCATTTATCAGAACTATTCTTTGTACGTCAGCACGGCTGTGCAGGGCCAGAGCTGCCATAGGAGCAAAGGGGGCAATTGCCCCAGGGCCCCAACTCTTGCAGGGGCCCCACGCTGCCGACCCTGCCAAATGCTGCTCGCACTGCTTCCTGGGGCCCTTGCATGTGAAGCAGCAGTAATCACTCACCTGTCCCAGTGGGTGGTGGCTGCACAGTCTGGGCACTCTAGCCACGTTGTCCTCCTCCTTCTCTATGACCCGGCGCATGTTTCCACACAACACACGCCGGGTCATAGAGAAGGAGGAGGGCAGCCTGGCTAGAGTGCCCGGACTGGGCAGCCGCCACACTCTGAAACAGGTAATTACTGCTGCTGCTGCTTCACACGCAAGGGCTCTGGGGGGCATTTAGGAAATGGCCGCGAGGAGGGGTTTCGGCCAGGGGGCCCCCGCTTTAGTTTGCCCCAGGGCCCCAGAGCATCCTAAACCGGCCCTGCTGCTGTGGAAACAGCCCGATAAACCAACAACTTCCCTGTTCTTTCCAAAATCCCCTCTACTAAAAATGCACACACACATTCAGTTTTCATCGACAGGCCAGTTTTACGACCTCCACATACTATGAGAGCTTACCTACACAATCTGCTCATAGTATTCTCGATCTGTTGTTCCTCCTACTACATGGAGGTAGTAAAATTGGTAAATCATTGGCCAATCAAAGTTGAATGTGTACGCACCATAACCAGAGAGACAAACTTTGGGATGCTGTCAGAACTAGTGCTTCTGCATGTGCACAGGCTCCTAGTAAAAAGGAAGCATGTAAACAACATACAATCAACGATCCTCAGAATGCTTCACCCAGCAAAATCAGTTACTATTGGAAAACATTATTGATAAAGGCAATTTATGTAAAAAGTACACTTAGTCAGCCTTTTTCACATGCATATGAAACGGAACATTGAAAAACCCCTCAAGAGATGGATAGCTAGATAGATAATTATTTTATGCTAGTAATAACTATGATAGGACTAAAATGATCAAATCCATTTAATGAATATATAAACATAAGACATGAGAGGAAAATATTGACATGTCAAAGGAGGAAATCTTCCTAACATCTTCTGCAAACAAAAACAGCCTGGAATATTTATATCTTTCATTTCCTGTCTACTTTCTTAACACAAGACAGACACAGACATTTTGATTCAGGATTAAACCAATTACATTTAATTGTCGGTCCAGATTTGAGACATTGTTGATCAAAATTATGCACCAAGACCTCAAAAGACACAGTAAATTAATTTACTGCACTGAAAGAGATGACTCAAGTGATCTAACCACTCAAAGGGAACGCCTTGTTTGAGAGCCCCACTGCCATGGCTCAGGTCCAAGGATTTCTCCATTCTCTGTGCACAATAGCCCCACTTAAGCCAGTGGTTGTAGGCAATAAAGAGACTTCGGAAATAATAGACGGCATGAGGGCCACATGGTGCCCAGTGAAGGCTTTGTGTCTCCACTGTAAGGATGGCAGAGAACTTGTTAATTCCACCTGCACTCCATTCTCAAACTCAGCAGCATCACATGGAAAGAGAGGGGCAGGAAATCCATAACAAACACAAATATGAATCAACAGGCCTGAATAGAGGTGGGCTGAATTTGGCTCCTAAAAAGCCTACAGATGTCACTGGCAGGTCATGATATCAACTGGATTCGATTTACAGTAAATGAGAGACAGATTGTTTTTATTGGCTTTTTATTAAAAATGTAACAGAGGGAAAATCTGTTAAAGTGTCCATCCGGCAATGTGCTAGAAGCAAGTCCATAAACTGCTCAGAGATCTGTAGCTGATAAAGCTTGCTGCGCTATCAAAAGGAAATATGGAGATCTCTGCTTTTTGCTTTGACTTGTGTGTTTTACTCATTTTGACATCACAAGAAGGCGGGGCAGGAAAAGATGTCCTGGTGGTGAGGTCACAGACTCTCTCGTATGGAGAAAAGCAGAATAAATATCTGGCCATAAAACTTATTCAGATAAAATTAGAACCTGATGCATTTCTTTAGTGCACTGTAATATACACAATTCTCAGATTAGCTAATGGGAGCTGAAGCTCATGTAAAAGCTGTAATAATTTGACTATTGGATGTTTACAATGAAAATTAGATGACAATCAAACATGCAGGCATATTCCAACTACCCGACCACCTCTGAAACTCTCCAACATTGTGGGGAGCGAGCACTGTACAGACATGCAATTGAATGGAGAAGAGAGATGAGGGGAAATGCATACACAATCAATGGGCTTATTTGAAGCTCCTCATTTTTTCTGTTTTGTCATGCAGTTTGCACTGTGGGTAACTCCTGAACATATACGTGATCATACACTCAGATTGTAATATCGCAGTTTATCTCAGTGTCCCTTAAAAGGCAATCTATAGTGTTTTTCTCATATTTATTTTATTTAATATTCAAAGCATCTTTTTAATAAATATATATTATTTGGAACTCATAAGATTTTACAGATGAGCTCCACTCCCATTTGAGCTCCACCTGCTCATCTGACTAGCGGAACTTTGAAATGAAAAGTGTCTTGCTTAAAGGCGTGTACACACTGCTGCACTTGCGCTGTGTTTTTAAAATGTGTCTGGATAGTGTATTAGTTAAGGACTCTGCCTATGACACAGGAGACCAGGGTTCAAATCTCGGCTCTGCCTGTTCAGTAAGCCAGCACCTATTCAGTAAGGAGTTCCTTGGCAAGTCTCCCTGACACTGCTACTGCCTACTGAGTGCGCGCTTGTGGCTGCCTCGCGAGCGCTTTGAGTCCGCCAGGAAAAAGGTGCTATACAAGTGGATCACTAAACATCAGTGTGGCTGCTGTACACATCATCATTTCTTGTCAGAGATAGTGATGAATGATCAGCTCTCGCAGATCATCTAGACTAGTATGTAAAAAGTAATTCTATTTTCCTTCTCCTTAGTTTTTTGCTCAATAACTGTGTATGCCCCACCCTATCAGAACTGATATAAAAAGGAAGTAACATTTGTACTCTTAATTACAAGTATATCGAGTTTTATGCAGCCACTGTAATGACACAGAGTGAGTTCTCAGTAACTGGCCTCCAAAGACTGGCTATTTGAGCTCACAGCAAGATTTGAAAATCCACAGCTGGTGGTGAATTGACATGAAAGCATCATTTTAACAACACTACATTACAGAAAGAGTTATGCACCGATACATGTTTGTAAAAAAAAAGTTTTGTTTTTAATGAAAGTGGAATTTCCCTTAACCTGCTGAGCGGTCTGGACGAGCTCAGCTCGTCCAGTACCGCCGGAGCCTGCCGCTCAGGCCCTGCTGGGCCGATTTTCGTCAAATAAAAAGCAGCACACGCAGCCGGCACTTTGCCAGCCGCGTGTGCTGCCTGATCGCCGCCGCTCTGCGGCGATCCGCCGCGAGCAGCGGCGAAAGAGGGTCCCCCCAGCCGCCTGAGCCCAGCGTAGCCGGAACAAAAAGTTCCGGCCAGCGCTAAGGGCTGGATCGGAGGCGGCTGACGTCAGGACGTCGGCTGACGTCGATGACGTCACTCCGCTCGTCGCTATGGCGACGATGTAAGCAAAACAAGGAAGGCCGCTCATTGCGGCCTTCCTTGTTTATTCTGGACGCCGGAGGCGATCGGAAGAACGCCTCCGGAGCGCCCTCTAGTGGGCTTTCATGCAGCCAACTTTCAGTTGGCTGCATGAAATAGTTCTTTTTTAATTTAAAAAAAACCCTCCTGCAGCCACCCTGGCGATTTAATCAGAACGCCAGGGTGGTTAAAGAGACACATATTGAACTCTAGACAATCCAAAAAGAAGCTACAGACAAGCAAATGTCTGATTAATGATGACAGCTGTTAAGACATCTGTCCATCCTTGAACGTGCCATTGGGTTTCTATTTATTTTGTGTAGTATTTATATAGAGCTGACATCTTCCACATCCCCTAACAGAGTATATAATCTTGTCACTAGTTGTTTCTCAAAGGAGCTTACAATCAAATCTCTAGCATAGGCATATGTCCATTATTGTTTAACCAATTTTGGAGGAAGCCAATTAAATTAGCTATATGTTTTTTGGGATGTGGGTGGAAACCAGAGTGCAAAGAGGAAACCCATGTAAACACAGGTAGAACATACAAACACCATGTCCTGGGGAGTAGTGTCCTAACCCAGATTTGTGCTGGGGGGGACTCAATATATTACTCAATGCAGTACATTAAGTAGGATAGAGCACGAATTGGGATAAAGCACAAAAACAAGTCAAGAAAAGTACTGTATATTCACTATAACAGTAAAATATATTGCATGTATTTTGACAAGGTGAAGAACACAGACATGCCAGCTGAGCTCGAGTTCACTAAAAACTGGCATCCCACAGGAATTCGCTCTCTTTCCTAGGTACTGAGTGGATCTCTTCAGTAAACCTATAAACGCTGAGATGCCAGATACCTTACTTCCTGATTTGGGGAACACCATGCAGGGGCGGGTAGAAAATGCTCTCCCTCCCCCCTTTCAAGGTAACCTTGTCCAAAAAAGGACTCCTCCTCCCATCCTATCCTCAGGAGGCTTATGCCTATGGTGGAAACATATCTGCTCCAGAACCCAAGCCAACCACAATGAACCATCGTAGTGGACACTGCACTGTACATATCGGTTGGCTGTTGGAGATCCGGCTCCAATGTGCACTGGACCGATAATGATCGCCTCAGCCGAAATCAGGCACGTATATGGCAGCCAGGAAGCCCCAATCCTACCCCCAGCGACGTCGATACCCCACCAATCCCATTGTGTCGTGTGCAGCCCAGTGATGTCGCCCAAGGGAATCAGGTCCTGATCCCCAATGAGCAACATCAGTTCAAAATGTATGCACGGCCTAAGGGGGAATACAGTGCTTATGGTTTACATACACACAAGAAGGAAGTGGCAGTGGCAATTTTGTATTCTGGAGACGCGTTTAAAAACTAGCATCTATCATGTAAATAGGCATTTGTAGTTCCTACCGATGCAGGATAAAGCATAGAAGCACCGCTCTATCCCAACAGCATATTGCTTGGTGGTTTAAAACAACAGCTGTTAGATGGTATGGCACTGCAACCATTACATTGTCCATAACAATAGGCCCTAAAACTCTGTAGCTAAGGTAGAGAGTTGCAGAGACTAGCCCCAATGCGACAGAGTAGACCTTTGCAGCCCAGTTGCTGTAGTGTATTAGCTAACAGGTTACTTCGTTTTTTTCTCACCACTTTTATAAAATAGGTTCTAACCAACATTTTTGGGGGAACGTACAGTGTAAGTCAAAAACAATGATTGGTTTATTGGTTTAGGTTATACATTTAGACCATTTGATACACACACAAAAAGGTTTCAATATAGAGATACTTTTCTAGCCATATTATATATATATATATATATATATATATATATATATATATATATATATATATATATATATATATATATATATACACACACACACAGTATATATATATATATATATATATATATATATATATATATATATGTATATATATATATATATATATATATATATATATATATATATATATATACATACACATACACATATATGACAAATGCTTTACAATGTTAGAAGAGAATATATCTGAAAGGAGTCTAAAAGCTGACATCGTATCCACGGATTCCACAATGGTACCCACTTCACACAGCAATAGGTTGTAAAGTTGTGGGTGTAATTAGTATTTTGTTACATGACACATGCAATGCAAACTGTAAACCTTTAAACATAGCTCTCCTTCAAAAGACTGTTGTGATTAGTAGAGATACTGAGTCCTGTTTAGTTCCAAGCTCAGGGAAGAGCTGCTGGAACTTGACCCAAAAATTAACTGGCTCTGATCACTGATTCATGAAACCGCCCACAGGCTTTTTGGAACACTTTTATGAAGTGTGCAGTATATGCACACTTGTGAGCCTTAATGAGGTATACCTGCTGCTTCAGGCAGGCAGGTACACAAAGCATAATGTGCTTCAGTGTGGCAGCACAATATAATACAGTCTTGTTACAGCACAGTTCTGGTGTCATTGTAAGCAAACACCTGCAACTCTGTGCTTCTTCCTTTATGGATTGCGTCACACCTTTCATATAAAACTGGTTCAGGCCTGGTTTATAGAGTTGGGCAGGCTTCAGCAGAACATAATGGCTGGTAACTGAGAATGGATGACAATGTACTTGTGGGCATTCAGCAATCCATTCAAAAGCTTCAATCCATATAAGCATGAACTAAGCTATCAAAGTAAACTTACATCTTCATGAAATGAATCTGCCACAGCAGACGTAAAAGCTATTTGCAAAAAGAGGAACAAAAACCATATCAACCAGTCAATTGGGTATTCCTCTTTCACAACCTACAAAGTTTGAAAAACAAAACAAAAGTTTGAAAGATTCCACGGGGTCTCTGTCTGCGCAGAAAGGCACAATGCGCTGAGGCAATGCCCCTTTGTGAATGCCTTCTTGTAATATGCCAGCTGAGAATGACACTGCTGCCCACTGCTTCTTTTCCTGCAGTGTAAGGCCACTGATCACACTAAAAAGCAGTTGCACGCTCACTGACTATCACATTCAGAACAACTGCTTACTATCTATTTGCCACCAGAGCTGCTAGATCCCTTATGTTTCCAATCGATTTCTATTCACTTCTATGAGAAAATCGATCATAAAAACAATCGAAAACAAATTGGACATCGAGCCATCTATCTTGCCAAAAAAACCTCATGATGTATTCCCAGCATTAGATTAGGTCAGGCCATAAAGGGACACTGAGCAGTGCCTGTGGGTATGCCTTTAAGCATACCCACAACTAATTAATTATATCCTCACACCTACC
The DNA here is from genome assembly GCF_040937935.1 of Hyperolius riggenbachi. NCBI lineage: Eukaryota > Metazoa > Chordata > Amphibia > Anura > Hyperoliidae > Hyperolius > Hyperolius riggenbachi. The sequence continues at coordinate 384,048,527 of NC_090646.1, read as the reverse complement.
AGCATGATGTTTGTAATTATATCCCCCTGGGTTCCTTGTATTTCATTGTATTGTGCTAAATGGAGCTGCCGACTTTGGGGAAAAGTTGTCCTGTGTAATACAAGTAACTATGGAAAGATGCATACCATTTTGAAGCTCTCTTTCTCCTCTTTCCAACAATATATAAACTGCTGCCCTATACCTTTTAGTTTTCGTTATTTTCGCGATCGAAGTCGTGGCTGCCGCAATTTCGATCACGAAAATAGCGAAAACTAAAAGGCGTAGGGCAGTGGTTTATATATCGTAGGAAAGAGGAGAAAGAGAGCTTCAAAATGGTATGCATCTTTCTATAGTTACTGCACAACTCAGAGTCCCTTTAAGCAAATGTCTAACCTTCTCCTGCAGAGGGCCTGCCTTTACCAAATCAAACTGTTCTGATTGATGTTCATCTTTTTAAGGCTACTCTACAACAATAGGCACACACAATAAAAACAGGAGAGTCATGCTTGGTGCTGGATGACTTTGGCAAATTACTTAAAAACGCTGTTATCAGTCTGTTTTGTAAGTGATGTTGATGTCAGGAATAAAAGGGGTAGGTAAAATTAGTTTAAAAGAAGATTTAAACAGGTGAGGGCTAATAGGGTATATATTTTCTAATTTTCAGTAAGAACATGGCGGCTAAACAGCACTCATCTTGCAACATTAGGGTTCAAAGTAAAAATTTTGCCCAGGACACTGAGTCCATGGAGCGTATATACAGAGCTGGGACAAGGTCCTTCAGCACCCAAGGCGGAGACACCAAAGTGCGCCCCTCCATCCCTTCCACCCCAGTCGTCATACACTGATTGCTATTAGACTAAGAGGCACCACAGGGCCCACAACCTCCCCAACACCTTAATATCTAGTTATCTGGCTTGCAGTCACTGCCATGTATCCCCTTTTCCTATTTCTTTCTGCTTCAAACACAATTGGGAATGACAACTGAATGAATTGTGCGCCCCCTCCTACACTGCGCCCTGAGGCTGGAGCCTCTCCAGCCTCTGCCTCGGCCCGGCCCTGCGTATATACCCTGCGTTTGTGTGGTTTCCCTCTAGGAACCCCAGTCCTCAGGACATTAGGATGTAAGCTCTTCTGAGGGATAGTTAGTGACATCCCTGCGTGCTCTGTAAAACACTTCAGAAAATGTCAGCAATATTTAAATATATAATATAATGATGGGCTGTCCTACGACTACAAAGAAGCGCTATCGCTGGAGTATAAAAAGATTTAAGTCCAAAGAAAGAGAAGATGATGGGCATCTACTGCATAAAAAGGTAAGCCCATTTGTGGTTTAAATCCTCCCTGCTGCATTTTTGGTGCCAGTGCTTTTTCTCTTCATTTTTGTATAAAAAAATTTAAAGTGGAAGAAGCAATTCAATGCCTAGGTTTCTCATAAGTAAATGGAAAATATTCTCAACTTTCTGGTAGAGTATGATGAATGTGGAAACAATATTTTGTTAGCAGAAGTAATTGTGAGCCTGCAGCCTAAATATTGAAAAGGGCTTACCACCAATAGGGAGACATGACAATGATCAATTCCACTGGCAAAGACTTTAAAAAGCCATTACAGAATGATAGGAGCACAGCCAAAAGATGATTATGTGAAGCTAGGATATACACAATTGATGCTTTCAATTATAACTTGCTTTATTTTTTATTAAAGCCAGAACCACACATTGATCTCTAGCATTTAGATATGTAATATAGTCGCATTGCCCTCATGGATGTTTCTTCTGAATCGGCATTATGTATATACTAATATATATGTATATATAGAGGCACCATAGAGGTGGACTGTCAGTTCTAAGTTCACATTTAAGGCCAGCCTTATGTAATTGTTCTGGCATACGCTGCAGACTGCTTGGTTAACATATTCCAATCATGCTGGCCAGTGCATTTAAATGTAATAACATACTATAAAACTAGAACCGATAGTCATATGGTTGGTTTTATCTGGGAGAATTGATTCATTTTTACAGTTTTTATTTCTAATTATTTAGCAGTATCTAGAAGGATAAGCGAACGATGTTAGTTGGCATATTACATTTCTTGCACATGTAGTCACAAGAAAATGCCACTTTTCTTAAGTATAACCGAGATACAAAACAGTTATTTGGAAAACAAAAAATATTGAATATTGATTAATTATCTGTCAGATTCCGAAGTTCGGACAGAAAGCACAGACTGTCTAGTAGCACCCCCAGCCAAGACATCTTTTCATACTTTGGGGAAAACGGAGAAATAGTTGGAAAACCTCAAGTCTAGGCTTTTATTATGATCTTTGTCCCTACTGAGAGGATTTCCTCCCCCCTTCCCCAATGTCAGTTGGCATTGGGTTACAGAGACTCAGGCCGGGTTTAACACTGCATATTGGCGGTGTGGTGCGGCAGTCTCAGTGCAGAAATAGGCCTTCAGGGAATACCGCGTTACTAAGCAGTACTCGCTGTGTGGCATCTAGCCAAGCAAGAAGTGACGCTCACCGGCCAAGTGATCACGTGCGCAGAAGCGTATTGCAAAAAATCACATGCATGCGTGATGGGTAAAACCTGTGGTGGGTGATTACACTTGCATGTGTCGCCAGTGGTTTTGGAAGAATGTCAGATTAAGGACTTCCGGCTCATTTCCCCCATAGGTTGTCATTGGAGTGCGTTAATTTGAAGCACTGCATTGCCCCAGTATGAAAGGGCCCTGAGGGCTACGCCACAATCTAGCACTTACCACCTGAACAGTAGCTGGGGATAAGTTTCCTAACAGTGTATGTGTTTAGGTGAGATTCTACCTCCCACTGAGAAGACTTCATTTCACTTCCTGTCATGTCTCTGTGACAAGGAGTAAGGAGGAATCTTCCCCACAAGACCTGACAAAGGTCTACATCCAAAACTAAGAAGAAGTTTGAGTTGGGGTTCTACTGCATAGCTTAATGAAATGGTGTAACATGTTGACTTGCATGCTCTCAGGACCAGTTACGGTTAGTATAGCATACTATAAAGGTATTGAGGTCTGTTATGGTGCCCATACGCGGTACAATAAAATCTTTAGATTTTCCCATTTATTTGATCTAAACGATCGAATCAAATGAAAGTCGAAAAGAATCCTTGTTTTTTTTTCGATCAAGAAATTTGAACGATTATCCTCTTTTTCGAGAAAAATCTGATCGGACATGCTGGAAAAGTTTTGATGATTGTGTTTTGTAATTGTATTATGTATGTTAAATTGTATGAAAACATCTTTGAGATCCTAATTTTAAGAATTGTTTCAAAGACGGTAATCTTTATTTGCATTGTCTTCATAACAAGATTAAAGATTAAATATTGAAGTATGTGTATGATTATCATTTTATTATAATTATATTTTTGTTTACTAAAGTACCGTATATACTCGCAAGCAAGCCGACCCGCATATAAGCCGGCCCCCCAACTTTTACCCGGAAAACCAGGAAAAAATGATTGACTCCCATATAAGCCGGGGGTAGGAAATGCTGGCCGCATGATCCCCCCAGTGTGTCCCAGTATAGCTAATATAGTGCCCAGTATAGCTAGTAAAGTGCCCAGTATGGGTAGGTAGTCCCCCAGTATAGCTAGTAAAGTGCCCAGTATAGCTAGTATAGTGTCCCAGTATAGCTAGTATAGTGCCCAGTATGGGTAGGTAGCGCCCCAGTATAGCTAGTATAGTGCCCAGTATAGCTAGTAAAGGGCCCAGTATGGGTAGGTAGTCCCCCAGTATAGTGCCCAGTATGGGTAGGTAGCACCCCAGTATAGTGCCCAGTATGGCTAGTATAGTGCCCAGTATAGCTAGTATTGTGCCCAGTATAGCTAGTATAGTGCCCAGTATGGGTAGGTAGCACCCCAGTATAGCTAGTATAGTCCCAGTGTAAGTAGGTGGGTGGGTAGGTAGTGCCCCTTCCCGCTCCCCCCGCGGCCGCCGTTGCTATTACCTTAGCCGGCACCGCTTCCTCTATCCCCGTCCTGCTCGTACGGTAACTAATTCACAGCAGCGCGCCCCACGGCGGCTGCTGTGATGAGGGAGGAAACCATAGAGAGAGAGCGGCTTCCTGTGTATCGCGTTACTATGGGAACCGCTCTCTCTCTCTATGGTTTCCGCCCTCATCACAGCAGCCGCCGTGGGGCGCGCTGCTGGGAATTAGTTACCGTACGAGCAGGACGGGGATAGAGGAAGCGGCGCCGGCTAAGGTATTAGCAGCGGCAGCCGCGGGGCGGGGGGAGCGGCGCAGCTGAGACACATGACTCGCAAGCAAGCCGACCCCCCAACTTTTGGGCCACTTTTGGGGGGTAAAAAATTCGGCTTGCTTCCGAGTATATACGGTAAGTTTGTCCTCATCAAGGATATTCCACAGGTACAATGCAAATGCAATTTTGGCCTTCTTCCTGTTAGTTAATAGAGCCATTTGTAATCGCTCTGTGGTAAAAATTCCCTCAGCATGAAAAAAAAACCAAAACACTGTGAGGTAAAACACACCTATATAGTTGCTCTAAGGCAATATTACCGTAACTTCACAATAAATAAATTAAACCACTCAGAGGAAAAATACAGCTCAATGGATGCTTTGAGCTACAACTGCCGTCTGTGTTAACTATCTGAGGTAAAATACAGCTCGAGCTGAAGAACGAGATTTCGGTTGAAAAAAAGTCACTTCTGATCGAATAAACCATTAGCTTGAATACTTTCTTTTTTATCTCGATCTTTTTTCTTAATTTGTTTTTTCAGCATATTCGATCATTTTCCCTGGATTTTCAGCCTAATCGAACACAGCGTATGGTACCTCGAAAACAACGATGCGATTTTTCGATCTAACAGGATAATCAAACAAATGTATCAAATCCCCCCCAAAAAATGAAAAAATTGTACAATGTATGGGCACCATTAGAGGTTAAGTAGGGATAGGGAATCTAGTTAGAGTTGCTTTAATGATAGACAGGAAATAATGTAAGTTCAGATATTAAAAGGTTGGAGACATATGGAAAGGTCATGGAGAGAGTTATGGAAAATGCATGGAAGAGGTGGTAAATGTAGGTCAGTAAATTAAGGTCAGCAGTGTGTGCTGGGCACAATGGGGAGGATAAGAGGTTTGCATAGGCTAGAGCTGAGGTTAGGACACATCCAGGTTGTCTTTAGTCTCCTATAACTTATGTTCTTTCCACCAAATACATAAACAATACTGAAAGGCTGATGCAATTGATGGGATAAAGTCTACTTTCCTTAGGGAGTAAACGTAATTTCTGAAATTGGAAAACACTCAAAAAAGCGAGTAACCATGTTCACAAAGCCTAAGTGTATCCTGAGCTTATGGTGTGTTTAATGGGTATAGATTCAATTGTTTGTGTGGGACTAGATTTCAGGGCTGGTTTTAGGCGAAATGGGCCCTGAGCAAATATTGCACACACTTCTACCACCAATATGGCAGTATTAGGTGGCCTTTTATCCATTTGTCATATAGCAGTATTAAGGTAGTCTTTACCCCTCACTTCCCCACATTGCAGGATTAGGGTAACCGTAGTCTCCACCTACCCAGCCCCCACATAGTGGTGTTAATGTTCCTTTGTCTTTCCCTGTCGTCATTGATGCAGATTGCACAGCGGTGCATGATCTCACCTCTCCGGCCAGCGCACTCACTCCTCCTTTCTTACTCAGTGTGCTCCAGCCTCCGTTCCTGTCAGTGCCTTTTATCAGGCTTGTAGATGATTGTACAACATGCCAGCAGGTCATGGAGACAGAGATGCCACTGTGGGGAGCCATAGAGATGGAAGGATGCCTTGAGGAAGGAACATGACAGCCAGAGAAGTGAGATTGCACTCCTCTGTGTACTGTGCAACTCCAAGCCTCAGCATCTGTGCCTGCCACACGTGCGGATCCCCATAGTGACTCCCTGTAAGTGCGGAAACTTAAGTGCCCCTACAGTCTTTGGTGCCCCAGTGTACTCTGTAGACCACAGATCAAGAGGGTGTGTGTGTGTGTGTGTGTGTGTGTGTGTGTGTGTGTGTGTGTGTGTGTGTGTGTGTGTGTGGTGTGTGTGTGGTGTGTGTGTGGTGTGTGTGTGTGGTGTGTGTGTGTGTGTGGTGTGTGTGTGTGTGTGGTGTGTGTGTGTGTGGTGTGTGTGTGGTGTGTGTGTGTGTGTGGTGTGTGGTGTGTGTGTGGTGTGTGTGTGTATATAGGTGTGGTGTGTGTGTGTGTGTGTGTGTGTGTGTGTGTGTGTGTGTGTGTGTGGGGTGTGTGTGTGTGTGTGGTGTGTGTGTGTGTGGTGTGTGTGTGTGTGTGGTGTGTGTGTGTGTGGTGTGTGTGTGTGTGGTGTGTGTGTGTGGTGTGTGTGTATATAGGTGTGTGGTGTGTGTGTGTGGTGTGTGTGTGTGGTGTGTGTGTGTATATAGGTGTGTGGTGTGTGTGTGTGGTGTGTGTGGTGTGTGTGTGTGTGTTTGTGTGTGTTTGTGTGGTGTGTGTGTGTATATAGGTGTGTGGTGTGTGTGTGTGTGGTGTGTGTGTGGTGTGTGTGGTGTGTGTGTGTGTGTGTGTATATAGGTGTGTGGTGTGTGTGTGTGTGTGGTGTGTGTGTGTGTGTGTGTGTGGTGTGTGTGTGTGTGTGTGTGGTGTGTGTGTGTGTGGTGTGTGTGTGGTGTGTGTGTGTGTGGTGTGTGTGTGGTGTGTGTGTGTGTGTGTGGTGTGTGTGTGTGGTGTGTGTGTGTGTGTGTGGTGTGTGTGGTGTGTGTGTGTGTCTTAGTCTTTTTTGTATACTTGATTTGATTGTGCTTCTAAATGATATATACAAAATTGCTAATTTAATAATAAATGGTTTTATCTACAGAGGGCAAATAAATGGGATTCCTCCTATAATAATCCACAGCTCCATTCAGGTAGGCTTTTATGTATACATTAGTTGGCTACTTGACATTTAGGAGTACATTATATTGTTTTTTATTATTAGATTTTGAATTGCATACTGTATATACAGTACTAAAACTATGCTCGTATTCGAGTTTTAAAAGTATGTATAGACAGTCCCTAACTTACTAACACTGGACATACAAACCTCCCGCCAATAGAAATGTTCCGAGAATGTTAAATTTGATATGCCTTTGTTAAGTTTTTGTTTTTTTTAAAGACCTTTTTCAAAGAACAAAAGGTCTTTACACTGGTAAAATGACATTTTGCTGCGGTACACTCAGGGCCCAGGAGGACAGAGGTAATTCCTTTTTTAATAACTCCTTTTTTTGTATAGCGCTTTTCTCCTGTCGGACTCAAAGAGCTTGTGAGGCAGCCACTAGAGCACACTCAGTAGGCAGCAGCAGTGTTAGGGAGTCTCGCCCAAAGAAATCCTTACTGAATAGGTGCTGGCTTACTAAACAGGCAGAGCCGAGATTCGAACTAGGTCTCCTATGTCAGAGGCGGAGCCCTTAACCATTACACTATCCATCCACCACAGGTGGCACATTGGGGGGTAGAGGTGGCACAGAGGGGGACACTGAAGGCAAAAGGGAACCAATGTAGCATTGTGTGAGTGCGTGTGTGTTTGTGGGGGGACGACACAGAGGGGGACACTGGAGGCACAGAAAAGGTACAGGCAGGACCGGTTCTATAGTTTTTGCTGCCTGAGGCAAACTTGTGAGGATGCCCCCCCCCCTCTCTAAATTTGGAATGATCGCACTGCACCCAACAATTTGCTCTGCTTAATTTAATGCTCTCACATGACATGCTGCAGCTCAACACAATAGCGAACTGGCTGCGAGTCTGTTACAAACAAATTGCTCGCTCTCAGCCACTCCATTCCTACTCAGGACAGCAGTGCCACCTCCTCCCTTCTGTGCAAGTCAAATAAACCACTGCTGCTTTCCTGCCACCCCCCCCCCCCACCTCACTCACTGTCAGACTCCTCACAAACAAGCTGTTTTTTCCCCAATGATGACCTCTGCACCTTGCTCTCCTCTCCCTTCTCCTCCTACTCGACTGCATGATGTAAGTGTAAACACCGAACAAACATGTTGCCCCTGTAATCTCTGCACCTGATGCATAAGGACCAGCCCTGGGTACAGGGGACAGAGATGGCACAGTGTTTCAAGTTATGGACAGGTTCAGGTTAAGAACAAACCTACAATCCCAATCTCGTTCATTAATTGGGGGACTACCTGTAAAGTAATAATACTGCTGGTATGTGGTTATACCAATAAACAATGGTCAAAGGGAAGAAAAAAAAGATGAGGCTTCAGTCTAACTTAATAAAGGAATTACTTGGAATGGTTTAAACATGAAAACATTTTCTATGCAAACTTCACGGCCTCAGACTTATTGTACATTTCTGAAGGGTAAATCACATCTCTTGCAAATCGGTGCCAGCATAGCTAAGGCTGCCAGTGACTTTATAGCAGACAAGCTGCTTGTTGCCTGGGTGTGTTTTACATTTAATGATTATTACATTCCACAGAGACACACTTTAAAGAAATTGTTATTTAATATAACAGACAGACAGCTTTTCACACAAAATCTCATTTCACATCATAACATCAAAAAGTAGCTTTTTGGTATCACTGCAAATTAAGGGGAAAAATGCACTTTGCATTCTTGAATGTATTCCCAATCAGCAAAATAAAATCCTTGACCATCTGCTTAACCACTTGCCGACCGCGAACTCATAACGCGCGTCGGCAAAGTGGCAGCTGCAGGACCAGCGACGCACATCTGCGTCGCCGGCTGCAGGCTAATTAATCAGGAAACAGCCGCTCGCACGAGCGGCTGCTTCCTGTCAATTCACGGCGGGGGGCTCCGTGAATAGCCTGCGGGCCGGCGATCGCGGCTCGCAGGCCAGATGTAAACACAAGCGGAAATAATCCGCTTTGTTTACATTTGTACAACGCTGCTAACAGTAGCAGCGTTGTGCTAGATCAGCGATCCCCGGCCAATCAGCAGCCGGGGATCGCTGTCACATGACAGGCAGGAGCCTGTTAGAGGCTGCACAGGACAGATCCGTTCCTGTGCAGCCTCCGATCTTCGGGGCAGGGAAGGAGGGAGAGGGGTAATCCTGCGGTGGAGGGGGCTTTGAGGTGCCCCCCCGCCAGCCACACGTAGGCAGGAGCGATCAGACCCCCCCCAGGACATCATCCTCCTAGTGGGAAAAAAGGGGGGCGATCTGGTCGCTCTGCCTGGTATTTGATCTGTGCTGGGGGCTGTAGAGCCCACCTAGCACAGATCAGCGAAATCAGCGCTGGTCCTTAAGGGGGGGGGGGGGGGGGTAAAGGCTGAGTCCTCAAGTGGTTAAAACCTAGCACACACAGTAGTAATGATTGGCCAGTTTTACCACCTTCATACAGTATGAGACCTTACTCATACAATATGTTCATAGTATTCTAAATCTGCTGGCCCTCATACTAAAAGCAGGTGGTAAAAATGGCTAATAATTGGCCATTCGAAATTGGATGTGTGTACCAGGCTTTACAGCATATGAAGTATAAGCTGCATCTGAAAACTGGAAAAGACTGCTAATTTCCATCGTCTTTAATTACCAATTAACTGACAACAGGAGCTTTGCACCAGAGGTAAAAAATAAAACAAAATAAAAGAAGCTTCTGATTGGCCACAGATACCACCCAAAGTGCGACTTTGTGCCAGAGTACCCATCTTCACTCAAGTCAAAGGAGCTCACAATCTAATGTTCCTTCCATTAAGAGGCGTAGCTATCGCTTTCAGCGCCCGGGGACAAAGACAGTTTATGCGCGCCCCACCCCCATGGTGGCAAACAGCAAAAAGGGGCGTGGGCCCGCATCCGAATGTGAGCGTGGTCATCGGTGCTGCTTTGCAAATACAAAATAATATGGTAGAAAATTACACTATGACTATGGTAGGATTAGAGTGTGAGCTCCTCTGAGGATAGTCAGTGACATGACTATGTACTCTGTAAAATGCTGCAGAAGACGTCAGTGCTATATAAATACTGTTACATAATAATATGGTAGGACATTAGACTATGACTATGGTGGGATTAGATTGTGAGCTCCTCTGAGGACAGTCAGTGGCATGACTATGTACTCTGTAAAGTGCTGCAGAAGATGTCAGTACTATAGATACAGAGAGATGACAGAGAACATTTATATCACGCTTTTGTCCTGTCGGACTCAAAGCGTCAGTGCTGCAGCCACTGGGACGCGTTCTATTGGTCTCCTACTTAACAGGTGCAGGCTTACTGAACAGGAGGAGCGAAGATTTATTTGAAACCAGGTCTCCTATATTAGAGGCCCCAGTACTGTATCCAGCCACTTGACAGGGCTTTTTCCCTTCCCTACCCCCCACCCCAAAAAAAAATAAAATACTGTGATAATGGATTGCTGAATGTGCAATAAAATGCTAAAAGCTTTAAGCCTGAAGAGTCAGTCAGAGAAAGGGAATGTATGTACAGTATGTGTATATGATATACATAGATTCTGTGATTCCATCCCTGACTGTCTGACCCCTGTCCCCGACCCTGCAGGCTTCTTCAAGCATTTAGCATTTTATGACACAAGTACAATATTTTATGGACCATGAGACCCTCCCAGCTACATTAACCCCCCCCCCCCTAATAACAGAATAACAGCAACCCATCCAGCAACAGTAATTCCCCCCCCATAACAGTAACCCTCCCAGCTACAGTAATCCCCCCATAACAGTAACCCTCCCAGCTACAGTAATTCCCCCCACCCCATAACAGTAACCCTCCCAGCTACAGTAATCCCCCGAAAACAGTAACCCTCCCAGCTACAGTAATCATCCCCCCATAACAGTAATTTGCCCCCCCATAACAGATATCCCCCCCCCCCAATAACATTAACCCTCCCAATAACAGTAATCCCCTGCCCCCACCACCAGTAACACTCCTGCCCCCACCATAAACACAAAGTAAGATACAGTGCAAATATCCTAACTCCTTACCAGCAGTGAAGGAGTTAATGAAGAAAGCCTGGGCCGAAGTAAGGGGTGGATCTCTGCGGAGTCATGAGGAGGAAACAGAACACCGGAACAGCGGGGCTCCCACAAAGGAATGCCTGGCATGTGTGCAGAGAGAGTCCCTGTCCTGTTCTGGCTGCAGTGGCATTTCTATTCAAGCCACCCGCGCTAGGAAGCATGTGACAGGAGCAATCATCATGATTGCTACTGGGGAAGGGAGAAGAGGCAGCATGGGGGCGGAAGAGGAAAGAGAGAGACTCTCGGGGAGAGATGGGAGTTGGCTCTCCTCCAATCAGGCACCTGTATGCTCGTGCCAGTCCGATCTTCAGCACTCCAGCCCCAGCATGATCCATTCCAGCCAGACCTCCAGCACTGACTCAAACTTCCCGGGGCTCCAGTGACCTCATCCTGCATCCTGCGTGCACAGCACTAATGACGTGCGCTGGCACCGCACGCAGACTCTCAGGCAGAGAAGAAGATCTAAAAAAACAAAACAATGCGGCAGGGCGCCCTTAGGGAGGCAGCGCCCGGGGGCACATGTCCTACCCCGCCCCCACCAAGCTACGCCCCTGCTTCCATTGTGTAAGGTCAATTTACTAGACTTACTCTGCATAGAGTAGTGGTTTGTGTTAAACTCCTATTATCAAATGCCCGCCCTTAAACGACAACTTAAGTGAGAGGGATATGGAGGCTGCCATATTCATTTATTTTTAAGCAATAACAGTTACCTGGCACTTTTGCTCATTCTCTGCCTCTAATACTTTTACCCATAAACCCTGAACAAGCATGCAGCAGATCAGGCGTTTCGGACATTATAGTCAGATTTGACAAGATTACCTGCATGCTTGTTTCTGGTGTTATTCAGACACTACTGCAGCCAAATAGATCAGCAGGACCGCCAGGCAACTAGTATTGTTTAAAAAGAAAAAAGTATGGCAGCTTCCATATACATCTCACTTCAGTCAACCTTTAACATATAGCATCTCTCCATATATTGCATGAGGTGCTTCCCCAAAAATGTAACATGTTCTGAACGCTCTCCACCTCAAAACGGTCCCTCCCTGAGGCAATTTACTATGCAATAAAACTGTCTGACTATTCTTATCCCCAAAACTGCATTGCTTTACAACAATGCCAAATTCTGTACCTGTTGCGCTTCAAATCTATGCTTTATTCCAATTTCCTGTAATGGTAGTATTGTTCTAACAACATGCTTTAGAGTCTGTTTTTCAGCAGTGCACTACAGTCCACAATGACCACTGAAAGCCAAGCACAAAGTGCACTTGTAAGAGAGAACAATCATAAATCCCCCTGCTTTTGGTGTGACATCACTGACTGAGGAAAGCTGTGCTCTGTTCCCTGTGCTATAACGTGAACTAACTTCCATTTACATTCCAGGAGCAATGCTGAATATTAAATAGTTAGGACCAGGCCCGGATTTACATCACAGGAGCCTATAGGCACAGATAACCTGGCACCCTAGACTTCACCCTCCATGAACCTACAAACCCCCACTGAACTGCACACAGGTAGCTACAGGTGCCCTTAGTAGTAGCCAAAGGTACCCTTAGTATTAAGTTGCCTCTGACGGGAGATCTCGTCAGTGGAATGCTGATAGCTGGGTGAGTAACCTCTCATTTACTCTCTGCTCAGGACTCTGCATAGGGAAGAGGGAGGCACTGGTGGGGGGGGGGGAGTGAGCAGAGCCGGGACAAGGTCCTCCAGCACCCAAGGCTGAGACACCAAAGTGCGCCCCTCCATCCCTCCCACCCCAGCTGTCACACACTGATTGCTATTAGACTAAGAGGCGCCACAGGGCCCACAACCTCCCCAACACCTTAATATCTAGTTATCTGGATTGCAGTCACTGCCATGTATCCCCTTTTCTTATTTCTTTCTGCTTCAAACACAATTAGGAATGACAGCTGAATGAATTCTGCGCCCCCTCCTACACTGCGCCCTGAGACTGGAGCCTCTCCAGCCTATGCCTCCGCCCGGCCCTGGGAGTGAGCCACCTTTCCATCATCAGGCGCCTGTAGGCATGAGCCTACAGTGCCTTATGGTAAATCCAGCCCTGCTTAGGACACATACTGAGAAGACAGGCTTTATTGGAGAAGACCCTGATGCTGTGAAAGATTGCGGGCAAAAAGGAGGGGGCAATAGAGAATGAGATGGCTAGATAGCATCATGAGCTTGGAGAAGCTTGGAGAGGCAGTACAGAACGGAGGGGCCTGGCATGCTGTGGTCCATAAGGTCGTAAAGAGTCAGACATGACTGAATAGCCAATGAACAACTACAACTTCCATTTATCTCAAACATTAAAAAAAACAACATTCATTTGAGGTTCCCTACCTGATCTTTTATTCTGGCATACTTTAATTCTCTTGCAATTTCTCAAGCCACTAATGTTGAAAACCAATCCATAGGAATCCATAAAGCTAGGGTTTCCAAGTAGAATTCTACCACTATGCAGTCTTGGCAGTGTATGGGTACCACTTGATCTGTTATATAGGATCGCTTGTGCGGGGGGGGGGGGGGGGGGGGGGGGGGACTTCCCATGACGCCACTTCCTCAAGCAGTGTCAGGTGGTTGTACCAACTCCACAGCCCTGGTAAGTATTAGACTAAGGAGTCAGAGTCAAGGAGTTGGAGCAATTTTGGGTCAGTGGTTTCATAATCTAAGGACTCAGAATCGAATGATTTTGTACCAACTCAACAGCCCTGCATGTGAAGCAGCAACCATGCAATGGCCTGTCTATGGATGCCCTTTCGTGTAAAGTTTACAGTGCACTAGATACACTTATGTCTACACAAAGGCAGAATAATCAGTAATAATAATAATAATAATGTAAATGCATCATGCTGTCTGCTGTAGAGAAAATATCCAGGTACAATAACATGTAGCAGGGGGCTAGCTGAATGTAAACCTTATTGCAGTATACATCCACTACAAGGCTTCTCTGAAAGCTAGGCCAGTTGTTGCAGGCTGACTTGTAATCAGCAAACACTATCTAGAGCTCTTGTATGCTCCATCTACAAGCCTGCTGTATGCTGCTTGGTAACCTGTAGTTAACACCACTTAACAGTTACTAGATAGCATAATTGCTCGCTGGTATTCTTACTTGGCACTGTTTCAAGCCTTACGTCCTTTCAATTTAAAATGTGCTGCAAGGAAACTAGCTATGAAACAGATACATACCCGCATTCCCCAGGAAATTAATATTTCCTATGTAAGTGCATCCAGCATGCTGAAGTCACATTGGATCAATGAACATTATTGCAGTATTTCATGTTTGCAGTGCAGGTTTGACGTAAGCCATATATGATCTGGCCTAAACAGCAACTGCCTCTTCCCGATCAATCCTATTATCACAGTTTTAGTATTAGGGATTTGTCTTAAGCCTCATACACGTGTATGAGAACTGTCGCCCGTGGGGTCAGGGGTCAAACATTCTGGCGACAGTTCAGGGTCAAGATACAGTATCCAAGAGGATATAAGGGGGTAGGAATGATAATGCTTCACTCACGGTGGAGAGGCTTCTGGCGCGCAGGCTGAGAAGGAGGGCAATACACTTGGGGTTCGGTCGAGCATTGGTGTCAACATTGGGGCCCCTACACACTAGATTTTTGACTTAACTGTACTTAAAGTGTACCTGAAGGGTAAAAGTGCCTAATTTGGGTACTTACCTCAGCAGAGGGAAGCCTCTGGATATTCCAAAAGATTCTCCTGTCCCTCTCCACCTTGCCTTTCCAGCACTAGGACCCCTCGAAGCTAGTAGACAAGCCATTGTCTATGGCGCACAGCCGCACTGGGCCAGCGAAGATGGCTCACACCTGCGCAGTAGCACGGTGCCAAACTGGCTTCCCCTTCAGGGGGTCCCATTGCTGGAATGGCAAGGTGGAGGGAGACCTGTGACATTAAAAAAAAAGTCATATACTTACCGCAATAGAGGGAAGCCCCTGAATCCTCCAAAGTTTTCCCTCTACTGAGGGAAGTATGTGACTTCTTTTTTAATATCACTGGTTTACTTTAGCAGGCACCTTAGCCTAGTTAAATCCAGCATATGTACCTAGCTTTAGTCATAAAATATGGAACTTAAAACCTTTTAAAAAAGGCTAAAAAGGCACACTGTGTCTGTATATGGCATTTACTGAACAAACACCAGATAGTGTATTTTAAGTAATTGATTGTAGAGCAGGAATCACCCTAAAATGAACACGAGTCCTGATCCAGGGGGCTAGCCAGAACAGGTAGTGTTGATTACCGCCGCTCCTGTAAGGTTTTATAAGCTGCAGCTCTGAGCTCTCGGTTCTCTCAGAGTGTAGAAAGGTAGGGAATGGGCAGGGAAGGAGCATGATAGGGGGGGCAGAGGCAGAGAATGGGCACAGAGACAGGGAAGGGACGTTCCTAATGCCAAAAGGGGCATTCTGCAGGAGTGCCTCTCCTGCAAAGGATGCCCCTCCCCTGTTCCAGCAAGCAACAAGCTGGTTGTAAGCAATTTCAAGGGGCACTAGAGAGGGAAGAGGGAGCAGAGAGCAGCACAGAGAGGACACAGAGGCATGCCATTGAGCAAAGAACATGCCTCTGTGTCTCTTTTCTTTTTTTTTCTTTTAATCTTCCTCAGGTATACTTTAAAGTGTACCTGAAATGGGGTCCATTTAAAAATGTATACATACCTGAGGTTTCCTCCAGCTCCCTCCAGCCTGATCGCTCCCTCGTCATCCTCAGTCGCCGCCTGCTCCTTCGCCTGCAACTGGCCTGAAAAATCCTTCAGTCGGGGCCAGTCGGCGCAGGCGCAGTCCGGCCAGGTGTGCTTCCTCATTTTGTTCTGTGCCTGCGCAGTAATACTGTGCAGACGCAGAATGCTCAAGCCGCCGTGAACGAGGTGGGAGCGCGCGTGGCCAGGCCATGCATGTGAAGTTGGCACTAGACCGGAGGACTTTCCGAGGCTAATTATGGACGACTGGGGAGTCGGAAGAAGATGGCATGGCAGCGTTCAGGCTAAAGGAGGTTGGAGGAAGCCCCGGATATGTATGTTTCGTGTTTAAAAGCCCATGTTTAAAAGCCCATCTCAGATTCCATCTCAGGTTCCCTTTACAGGGAACCTGAAGCGAGAAAAAAATGGAGGCTGCCATACAATATTTATTTCCTTTTAAACAATTCCAGTTGCCTGGCAGCACTGCTGGTCTATTTGGCTGAAGTAGTGCCTGAATAACACCAGAAACATGCATGCAGCTAATTTAATCTACACTGATCTAAGAGTGCACAATGTCATGTGCTTTCAGTCATCTGGGAGAAAAGCACTTTACAAATGTTTTGTTCTCGTTGTTGTCATCTCACCCTTAAAACTTTAATGTTGAAACTACTGTCCCTCTTCTATAGTGGCTGCCATCTTGCTTTTAATTGTTTTAAAATTATTTTACCTGCCAAGCAGATGTTCCTGTGTAAGTCTGGATTCGCACTATGCTGAAGGCACAACATTGCACTCACAGCGTACCCTGAGTAGATATGCGCACACCAATTTTTCAAGACAAACAGCTCACTTTATTGTGCTTCCACTGACACATTGTACAAACCAACAATTGTTTCGGTGGCCAAACAGGGCCCCCTTTATCAAGTTGTGTGGATGCCTGTTTGGCCCACAAAACAATTGTCGATTTGTACAATGTGTGCAGAGGAAGTGTGCTATTTGACTTGCAAAATTGGTGTGCTGATATCGTTTGGATTTTGAATGCTTGGTAACACTGCCTATGCCACCGTATCAAGCACCCAGCTGAATGAGGCGTGCCCACTCAAAGGACTTTCCATGCTGAGTGGATATTAAGCGCCACAAACAATGTCTGTCGCAGTGTATGTTGACTCATTTATATTACCCACCATTGCGCATCTTGACCACCGCTGCCGTCTACCGTGTGGTCCACAGCTAACTCCCCCATTTAGGTCCACTGCTACTGTCGCCTCTCACTTCCACTGCTGGGAACATGCACTGCTGTACAGATCGGAGACCCAACAGATGCAGATGGATTGCAATATAGACCAATAGTATTCCTCCCTCCACCACTCAGTGAACCAATGAGAATCCTGCCTGTAGAGCATACATGTCAAACTCCGGCTAGTGGGCCAAATCTGGCCCTCAGAGCCATCAAATTTGGCCCCCAAGTGGTTTCCCCACTTTGCATTATGTTTGGCCTGCTCTAGACTACCAGGGAAGCTGTATTGGAGGTGAAGCCCTAATCACCAGAAAAGCCTTATGTCGGAGTGAAGGGGAAAGCACTAGACCCCAGAGAACTGTATAGGGGAGGGGAAGGCTTCTAGACACCAGGGAACTGTATAGGGGAGGGAGGAACACTAGACACCTGGGAACTGAATAGTGGAAGGAGGAGGCATTAGACATCAAAGAACTGTATAGGGAGGGAGGAGGGCCACTAGACACCAGGAAACTGTAAACAGGAGCGGAGCTATTAGACACCAGTTAACTGTATGGGTGGGGTGGGGGGGGGAGGTATTTGACAACAGAGACATTTATAAGGAAATTGAGGTTGGCTCGCAACTTGGTCCCAGTGTTTAATGTCAGTCCACTTTGTATTTTAGTTTGACACCTCTGTTGTAGAGGGTTCTGATCTGTATAGCAGTGCATGCCCCCTGCAGAGCTTTCACCCTCAAATGTTGCATTCTTGTTTACAGGCCATTCAACAAACTGAAAAAACCCTATGGAGAGTGGGACTGAGTTACTGTATGTCTACTGTCAGTTTAATTATGTGCACCTGCTTACACTACTTTGTTTACAGCAGTCTGTGCATTCATGACAAAAAGCTATTGAAATGTTACGTTGGTTCAAATTCTCTAATGATCAGAAAGGAGGACTAGCCCCAATACGCTGCAGGCGGCATCTTTTCAGAGGCACGCTTGTCTGACAGCATGGGGGTAAATTACACTGTAGCAAAATGAACTGCTAATGTTACATTTAATTGCAGGTCTTCCAGTGAAGTCAGGTGCTGACACCATCCTAACAGTAGGCTTGGATTACAGTCTAGCATTGAACTTGCCACTGTAATAAGCACCTCAGACACCAATAGTAAAGGCTATTCTAGCGGAGGCTCTGTGGAGGAATATGATGTGATATGAGATCACTGTTATGTGCACACTGCCCTGCCTCGGCTTGCTGGAAAAGGAACAGTCTTCTCCCACAGTGACGTTGCACTTTGCTAAGCAGACAGCTCAATCTGCCTTTGGGGAGTCCCTTCTGATGGAAAATTGTCATCCCATAATCATGGCTAATCAAGCCTGTCTTCTTACTAACCCCTGCTGAAAAAAGGCTAATCTTACGTGTAAAAGCTGTTCAGTTGATTTCCTAACTGTTAAACAATTCAGCAATTCCAGCTAAGCTTTTTTTTTTTTTTTTTTTTTTTGATAATCCTGACACACCAACACCCAGACTATCAAGTAAAGATCTGCATTGGGTTGGGTACTTGTAGTTACCCTAGGTGTGGGTCGAGGTGTGTTGTAGAGCAGATGTTGGCAGTTGCAACACAATAGAGTCCAATGGGAAAACGTGCGTCGTCCAATAGGGTGTTCAGGGCCACGTTTCATTGCGATGTGTGGGATCTCACAGCTGTTCTGTGAACGGTAACATGAAAGTCAATGGATTTCCATTTTACCATGCGGATTGCACACTATGTGCAGTGTGTCATGACTGACAACAGCCCATGAGTGTGAATGAGCCCTATGCATGGTGTTATAAGAGACTTTCAGAGTGAATGTTAGGCTAGGTTTCCATTGTTGTCAGCATGCGTCTTGCGAGATGCGATGCCGACACAGCTGTGAACCATCTCACAGCAAAATCCCTCTAGCTGCGCTATGCACAGCTATGGGATTCGGACAAGTGTTGCGAGATTATGCCATCAGATTTTTCCCCGCCCACAAGTTTGGATGCTCCGTGGTTACTTAAATAGGCTGCCAAATTCCATCCGAATATGTGGGTACAGATTCGGACTGCAATTGCAGCAGTGGAAACCTAGCTTTAGTAGAAAAAGTAAAAAGTGGGTTTGGGTCATAGGTTGGGTTGCTGATTCAAACACTTTCAGATTGGGTGCAGGTATGGAAACCATGTAGCGGGTCTTAAAGTGGAATTAAACGGAGAACTTTATCTATGCTCTAAAAGACTAGCCACCACATGATAACCTTTCTTTATTACAATTTACAAAAAACCTAAAAAACCCTGTAGTTTTATTCATTTTCATTTTTGCAGGGAGCACCAAAAAGGTTAAGCCTCAGCGTTTACTGTATGAGCTCTCCAGCAGTCTATTCACAATTGCTGGTAAGAGCTATTTAGACACTTTGATCTAATATTTGGAACACAGAGAAGATAATTATTTAGCAGCTATATATGGAATGAAGACGTTTCATTGTGTGTTGTGCAAGAGTTTAGTTTCGCTTTAACGAGTACTTTCAGTATAAAAGACAGAGCCCGTCATGTCCGGCTCTGTCTAAATGTTCCAGGATCGAGGAGGTCTCAGGGTTAATTACTTACCTGATCACCTGCAATTCATTAAACAGGTAATGCTCCTCCCCTACCCCCCACCTTGGCAATACAGACACGGCAATTTTTCTGAAGACCTGCGGCCTGCCCCCAGCTCAGCAGCCACCAATTAGGCAGCAGCTGCTGAACTGGGTGCGAGCCACTGCAATGCAGGTGAGGATAGCCAGAACTTCGACCGACTGGGAGGAAGGGGGTAGAGCGTTCATTTGTCTAATGAATTACAGCCCAGCAGGTAAGTAATTAACATTGAGACCTCCCCACCCCCCAGCATTAAGACAGAGCCGGATATGACAGGCTATGTCTTTTATACTGGAAGTACCCTAAGATTATATTCTGAAGTATGGTAGGACATTCACAACATGCAGCCTTAGTCAATAAAGCAGTGAAGATAACATGTACAGCTTTGGTTAACTTGAATCAGAAAAATGTAGCATAAATTCTGCGGAGCAGTGCTTTTCAGCGCTGCTAGCTTTGGGCGCAGCCAGCGCCGCCATAGACTGTAATGGGAATCAGTCTATAGCGGCGCTCAGTGAGGAAGGTCGGCTCCGTCAGAAGACGGAGCCGAAGTTGTTTAAAAAACACAATAATTCGGCCTCCAGCAATCGCTGGAAGCCGAATTATTTCATTCCCCCACTATCCATGTCGGCCTGGAGGGGGAATAGTAATTAAAACGCCTCGGACTTGTGCAGAAGCAGGACCAGCCATTTAACAGCTGGATCCTGCGCCCAAGTCTACCAGCGCCGTATTCAAATGTACGCTAAATTCTGGTTACCTTGGGTTAATACACACTTGGGCTGGTTTATCAAATGAAAAGTTGAAGCTAAAGTAGAGCAGTTGTGTGGAGCAGCCAATCAGCTGAAACCTAATTGGTTGCTCTGGGCAACCACTCTCCGTTCGCTCCAGTTTTCCTTGCACCTGTCTTGATAAAACTATACCACTGCTCTTTAGTAAGAGCTGCTTCAAACAGTATTGTCAGTGTGAGCCTACTGCCAGCTTGACAGTTTTTTGGCAGTTTACAGTATTTGTATTAACACATTTATAAAAATAAATAAATCAAAAACAGTCATTAGCTCCCTTTAAATATAACAATGTTAAAACGCACAAGTATCATGCATGACACAGAGGCTTGTCAGCATCAGCAGACCAACCAATGGCAGCGCATTTCAATGACCTGGTATTTGTAGTACTTGATAGGTTAAATGGAGGCACCTTGTGTAAAATACAGTGATGCACAGGGTAACCAGCGCATTACGGTAAATGCCTTAGTAGTGAGCCTCTATTGCTTCCAACTGTATGTGAAATGTCAGCTGAAGTTGCACAGCATAGTCAAGGTGACAGGGAAACCCCAAAGGAAGTAATAGCTGCATTTAACCAGATGCTAACGAGCACTTTGTCATTAAGGAAAGCATGACACAGCATGAAAACATACACATAGGTCCACAGCAGTAGAAATCCCAAATAGCCAAGTAGCTAAAGCAGCCCACAAGAAAGCATCCATTCAACAGGTAAGTTTGTATGATAAGCCTATAAATCTGGGTACACACGCCAGATATAAATCTTTGGAAAACGAGGAATCAATCTGCCACATAGGTTTGAGCCGACGGATCTAACAATGCTGTGACACATACAAACGATCTGTTCACGCAGAAGACCCAAAAATACCTTTGTAGTCCATACTTCAGTTTTCTTTACACTTGAGATGTGCAGACAAGTTAAGAAATATCTGATGATCACATACACACCTTGTGGACAGGATTATGGTCAGCAGAATATATCCACAAGGTCTTTTATAAACTTTTGAACCTGATTATCTGCTGATCGGACGTCTTCCAAAGATTTTTATTTCGTGTGTGTACATGGCTTAAGTCGCTGCGGAGAGTCTCACCTGTAGCACTCACAAGCACAAGGTGTCTGTCATCCAGACTACATTCTAACACAGGTACCAGCACAGCACATCCCTGCATCTCTAGTAACATTCCCCAGTAGCTGCTGCATAACTCACTAGAACTCTGGCACCACAGCAGCCCTATAGTAGCCAGTTAAGAGCCATGAAATAAAAAAGCTGTATTTACCAGGAAGATGCAAGCCACAGCCAGAAGCAGAGTGCCAGTGACTGGCCCACGGCAGCATTCCATAGCTGGATCCTTGCCGGGATGGGACTAGGACACAGAGCTGCTGTCACATCCAGCACTAGTACTGCTCGCACTGCCTATCAATTTCCACACACACCAGCCCGGCTCACATTTCCTGAGCCAAGGGGCGTGTGAAGGGGGGCTCAATGGAAGCTCTCTGTGAGCAGGCAGCTGGCCAATCAGGCTCCTGCTAATCAGACATGCAGAATAACAAAGACAGGGGTTCAGTGAAAGTAAGAGGAGTAAAGCAGAGAGGAGGGGGAATGTAGGGAGAGGCTGATGACTAATAGCAGAATGCCATGCTTCCAGCAAACTTTTACTTTTTCATAACAGTAGTGTGAACTTTTTTTTTTACTTCCTCACAGCTATAAGCTCAAGTCTACGCTTAATAAGTTAAGTCATGTAATATGATGTCATAAAGTAGTGCACTACTAGACATATGCATACACTGGTTGAAATAGTGGATACAGCTGAAGACCTGCTCTGTTCTTTAGTTCTTAAGTTCAGTATAAAATGTATTGATATGAATATGTATTGTGCTGTCACTTTCCACAGATTTTTACTAATATATTGAGCAGTTCATGTCACTAACACCTCCCATTGCATACACTGATCAGCCACAGCATAAAAGTGACAGATAGTCTCTACGGTGGACTATATTAGGCAGCAAGCAAGTAAGCAATCAATCAGTTCTTGAAGGTGATGTGTTGGCAGCTGGAAAAAAAAGGGTAAAAAAATACACATTTTGATGGCTAGATGACTAGGTCAGAGCAATTCCTAAACTTAAAGTGGACATCCAGACTAATTTACTAAATCCTGCAGCCTTGCTTTAAAAAAAAAAAAAACAAACGTTATCTTTACCTGAGGCGCTTTGTCCTGCAAAAGCTGTCCCGAAGACCTTCTCTTGATTTGACTTCCGGCGCCTGGCCCTGCCTCCCGTTGCCTCAGAGAAAACCACAAAAAACAACAAGCTAGTTACTGCAGTAAATAGCTAGACATTTTTCGCCAGGAAGAGGGGAGGGGGGGCCAGGCGTCGGAAGTGGAGTGATGCGGGGTCTTCGGGATGGCTTTGCGGGACAAGACACTGCAGGTAAATATAACTTATTTTACAGTAAGGCTGCAGGATTTAGTAAATTAGTCTGAAGGTCCACTTTAAGGTCTTCTTGTGGCTTGTACCCAGTACGCAGTGATAGAGACCTGCACAGTTCAGAATTTCCAGACCTGTTCCTGACCCACTACCTGCTACTGAGTCACTATCTGCTTTGCTAGGGAGCCCTGCAAGTGTTTGAGCCTGCAACCTGACCTGCTTTGACCTGAACCCACTTTTCCCTTTTTCTACTAATACACTCAGGCCCTTATGCGATTGTTTTCTTCCCAGGAGATTTTTTTTTTAGAAAAGATGAAAAATTAACAATAACTAAATTTAAGTCTTACCAAATAAAAAAGGTAAAAAAAGAAGGAAATATGTCATCACCCCTGAGTGTTTCCTTATTTGCTGGGTGCTTTAGAGGTATTGATAAAGTGTGCAACTATCTCCTAGGAGAAAGGAGAAAGAGAATTTCAAGCCCATATTCAATTAACTTAAGGACTGGTGCTCAGTTGTGTTGCTGAATAATTCTGCATGTCAACTCACTGGCCACACAATTCTAAGGGGCTGTTCACAGTACTGCCATGTAACTGATCGCATTATTGTAACTTGCTGCATGCAGGCTTTGAATTAAAGTTTACAGTGCTACCCATAATTATTCAAATTTTAAGTTATATAATAACTATATTAAGTTATAATAATAATAAAGTTACTTTTATTCAAAACAGCAAGTAATTTTTTGACCAGAAATAACAAAGGTGTCTCCCAAAAGATAATAAGACCATGCACAAGAGGCATTATTGTGGGAAAATAATATTTCTCAGCTTTCATTTACATTTGAGCAAAAAGTGTCCAGTACAAAATTATTCATACCCTTCACAAACTGTCACAGACAAATCGAAAGTTCTATACCATTTTAAATACACCAAGCTGTTCTAAAGCATCCTAATTACCCTGATTAATTGGGAACAGCTGTTTTAATCAACTCAACATGTGAAAAACAGCAGCTCTCTGTGGTTAATTTGTGGACAGTCATGGCAAAGACAAAGGAGCTCAGTGAGGACCTACAGTTGCACATTGTGGCTGCTCACAAGGCCATTTCTAAATGTTTTCAAGTTCCGCACTGTGAAATATCTCAGAGGACGTGGTCGGAAGTCAAAAGTGATACCTGTGCTGGCCAAGAGGATAGTGAGAGAGGTGAAAAAGAATCCAAGGATTACCACCAAGGCCATCCTGGTGAATCTGGGCTCTGCTGGTGGCAATGTCTCAAGGCAGACAATCCAATGGACACTGCACACCGCTGGGTTCCATGGTTGCAGACCAAGGAGGACGCCACGTCTCCAGATACGGCACCCAAAAGTTTGCTTGGCCTTTGCAAATGCTCATCTGGACAAAGAAGACAACTTCAGGTCTTCTGTGTTATGGTCAGATGAAACAAAAATTGAATTGTTTGGTCACAAAGATGTTTCCTTCATTTGGCGTAAAAAAAAGGAGAAGCCTTCAACCCAAAGAACACCATTCCCACTGTGAAACATGGTGGTGGGAACCTAATGCTTTGGTGGTGTTTTTCATCAATTGGACCAGGGCACCTAATCACAGTAAACGGCACCATGAAAAAAGAACAATACGTGAGGATTCTTAACAACAACATTAGGCAGTCTGCAGACAAACTTGCCCTTGGGCACCAGTGGACATTTCAGCATGACAATGACCCAAAACACACAGCAAAAGTAATAAAGATATGGTTATCAGACAACAACATTCAAGTTTTGGAGTGTCCCAACCAGAGTCCTGACTTGAATCCAATTAAGAATCTGTGGAGAGAGCTAAAGATCAGGGTGATGGCAAGAAGACCCTCCAACCTTAAATATTTGGAGCTCATTGCTAAAGATGAATGGGCAAAAATACCTGTGGAGACATGCAAAAAGCTGGTCTGCAATTACAGGAAGCATTTGATTGCTGCAATTGCCAATAAAGGCTTTTCTATTGATTGTTGTGAATGGTATGAATAATTTTGAACTGGACACTTTTTGCTCAAATGTAAATAAAAGCTGAGATTTTTTTCCCCCACAATAATGCCTCTTGTACATCATCTTATTATCTTTTGGGAGACACCTATGTCATTTCTCATCAAAAATTACTTGCCGGTTGAAAAAAAAAGTAACGAAGTCAAAATTTGCCAGGGGTATGAATAATTATGGTCAGTACTGTATGTCTCGTCTCCATTGTAATTCAAACTCATAACGTGCATTATGCAACTGACCACTGTGAATGAAGCCTAATGGGAAGACTAAAAAGGAAATGAAACTTATGTTTGGACAAGCAAAGTCAAAGAAGTATAATATCGTTAATAGAACACTTTATTTAACCACATAGAAATGTATAAAATCTTTGAAAATTAAGGTAGTCTCTCTAAACATTAACAATAGGACACATCCTGCAGCCCTGGAAGTTTCTACAAAAGCTACAAACAGCGGGTTTGTAACAACACATTTACTGAAGTTACTGATATGGATTCATCCAACAGTGATATCAGCTAAACCAACAACAGTAAACTAAAAAAATTGCCAGCTCAATCCGGGGAGCAATGTGAGCTTTGTGGAGGAAATAGACCAGTTGCTCAAATACCACTGCTATACTATCAGATCCTCATCTCAACAGTGAATTCCAGAATGAGCTCCAATTAATATTATGATTAGCTCTCCCATTAATGATGGTATTGTGTATTGATGGATATGACTTGCATGTATGCCTTTCATGGGCTGGGAAGAGTTCACTGTCCTCAGAATATATCAAGGATACAGTTCTCCCATGCGACTCCAATCACAGGGATAATCAAACCGTCCCGTATGGGACACATGCAAATTTAATACGTATAGGTTCAAAATAAAGTAGTGTAGCAAATGAGTCAGCAGGTCATCAAGATTCATGACTCACAGTTTCAGAGGTCCTCACCCCCATGTCACAGATTTATATGGCACAAGTACTATAACTGCAACCTGTCCTCAGGTAGTAAGCGCAGTGTAAAGTATTGTTACCACCTTACAGCGATATGTAGGACATTACCCTGTGACCGCATAAATTATGGTAGTTAGTAATAAAAGTATACTAGTGTTATTGTCCACTTCTAGTAAGAGAGACAGAGCCATGGTTACCCAACATGCTTTGGTAGCGTTTCCAGATTAATCAGGGGGAATGGTTATGGCAACATGTGATCTGTTACTATAAACATGGGAAGTTTTAGGTAAAATAGAGTCCTGGCCAAAAATGAATGTGAAGTACCTTATATTTTCATATTGAGGGGCCCTGGGGCAATTGCCCAGTTTGACCCTGTGGAAAAGAATCAGAAAATTTGAACATAGGCAGCGCAGCAAGAGTTTGGGCACCGCCATAGGTGCCCATAGGATCTGTGGCTATACATGGAAATTTGGGCACCGGAGGGGCTTTTGCATATTTGCCAAGATTTTTCGTCTTGCATCACATTTGCAGAATTTATTTTATTTTTTTATTTTTTTTTACAACGGGGAGACAGCTCAGGTAAGGTGCTAAGAGGTGAAGGGTTTAAGGTTAGTCGTCAGGAAGGGAGATTAAAAGGTTAGGCGTGGTGGAGTGATTTGAGGTTAGGCATCAGGAAGGGGGAGGAGCTTTAAAGGGAATCTGAAGTGAAAATAAACTTGATTTGTATATGTAGTACTGCTAAGAAATAAAACATTATTAGCACAAAAATGAGTCTTATATTGTTTCCAGTACAGCAAGAGTTAACAAAACTTCAGTTATCTATGCTAAAGACCTTCTGTGAGCTCTGCGACTTTATAAAGTGGTGGACAGCACTGTCTTTTGAAGCACTTATCTCAACTGTCTCTCATTGTTTCTTCTTTGTTTATGGTTTTTCTGCCTGGAAAAGTTCAAAGGGTCAGTAGCCTGCTCTGTGAAATCATTTAAAATGCTGAGTGTATTGTGGAAACTGCAATTATTAGAGAATGATGCAATGTTATAAAAAAAAAAGCTATATACCTAAAAATAAAAATATGACACTATTTTCTTTGCTACTAATGTTCTATTAATTATCTGTACTACACAGCCAATTCATAATATCATCAGGTTTTGTTTTTTTTCCTTTAGTGTCACTTTAATATTAGGGGTGGGGGAGAGGTTTGAGGTTAGGCGTCAGGAAGCTGGGCTTTAAAGAGACTCCGTAACAAAAATTGCATCCTGTTTTTTATCATCCTACAAGTTCCAAAAGCTATTCTAATGTGTTCTGGCTTACTGCAGCACGTTCTACTATCATCATCTCTGTAATAAATCAACTTATCTCTCTCTTGTCAGATTTGTCAGCCTGTGTCTGGAAGGCTGCCAAGTTCTTCAGTGTTGTGGTTCTGTGATGCATCTTCCCCCTCCAGGCCCCTCTCTGCACACTGCCTGTGTATTATTTAGATTAGGGCAGCTTCTCTCTTCTCTCTTATCTTTTACAAGCTGGATAAATCCTCCTCTGAGCTGGCTGGGCTTTCACATACTGAGGAATTACATACAGGCAGAGCTGTCTGCACTCTGCAGGAAGAAACAGCCTGACACTTCAGTGGAAAATAGCTGCAGGGGGAAAGAAACACACAAATGATCTCTTGAGATACAAAAGAAGGAGGTATACAGCCTGCTTGTGTATGAATGTATTTTCTATGTGTGGACATACTGTACATCAACCTACTTCCTGTTTTGGTGGCCATTTTGTTTGTTTATAAACAAACTTTTTAAATCTGTTTTTAACCACTTTTAATGCGGCGAGGAGCGGCGAAATTGTGACAGAGGGTAATAGGAGATGTCCCCTAACGCACTGGTATGTTTACTTTTGTGCGATTTTAACAATACAGATTCTCTTTAAGGTTGGGCACAGGGGTTGGTTTAAGTGTAAGGTGTAGGGGAGGGGGTGCAAGTTGACCATAGGCGGGGAGGGATGGTTAGAGTTAGGCATCAGAGGGGGAGAGTTCTGTGTGAGAGTAGGGTTAGGATCAGCTGTAAGGAAATTAAATATGAGTAACATACTGATATTTTACTAGCAATAATTTACTGTAAAATAGTAGAATAACTGTAAAATGTTACCAATACTACTATCAACAATATCTCAATGCCCAAACTTCCACCAGGCATCTGCCCTGCCTACACATAGACTTCCAGGGCTGCAGGATGTATCCTATTCTATGTGTTAGAGAGACTTGGTGGGTTTTGAGAGATTTTATAAATAATAAAGCTTTGTATTCGCAATTACTCTATATTCACTCAAGAGCCAATAGGGCAAAACAGTATGACCAGATAAATATTGATTGCCAAATTATGTGCATGGCTGGAATAGCAGTGTTAATACAGTTTTGCACATTAACAGCCTAAGTTCTTGTTTTTAGAAATTGTAATAATACAAGGTGCATTTCAATGAAGTAAGGATTTTGCAATATCGGCTATCTAACGTAGATTGCACCAACTCAGGAACAAAATCACCATGGCAATTCTTCAATACAGCCTGGATTAAAGATTTTTTAGGACACAAAACTATTTATAAACAGAACAGCCAAGGAAGAGAAACCAGTCAGAATTTTATCTCGACTACTTCTCCACTGAAAGCACCTAAGATGAGCATTAGAGTATTGTACCGTGATAGCCGTAAGTAAAAGCAAGACGTTTTGAACCATCATGACACCATATTAACTGCCAACTTAAATAATGAGAGTATGCTTTCGGCTGGACAGCCCTCGCCAGACTTCAAGTGCTTTCTGTGCTTACTCTGCATGGGAAGGAGGGGAAGTGGAACAGCTGGCCACTACGTGGGGGAACAGATTGTCTGGCCATGGGGGGCCACTGCCACCATAATTTTGCCGGGGGGGGGGGGGGTTGACCCTGAGTAGAACCATATAGTAACAGAGAATTACCAACAGCACAGCAACACGCCCACAATTATGCAACATGGCCCCCACAACTGAGTATCCCACACATGTCTGTCCTGACTGCAGTGCTCCATTTTATCTCCATCCAAGCTGCGGAGGATACGGAAGCTGCCAGAAAATTTTTGACAGTTATGTGGACCCAAAAAATAAGCACTGTACCTGGATATTCCAGGTGACATCTGGCAATTTTCCAGCTATGATGGGTGGACAGCAGCCTGGCCATACAAAAGAATGAGTTGCTCTCCAATCGAGTAGATGTCAAGGCACAAGAGTGAAGCCTAGAAGTTTGCATTTTAAGAGAAATCCGATTGAAAATAAGTTCTGTCCCACTTGATGTGTGTATGTCTATGCAGCAACCAATCAACATACAAACTAAAAATATTACTGTCTGTTAAGAAGATTTCATGACATCGCTATATAAATACTAGTAATAACAATATTTTGGAAAAATCAGATAGACATATACTGTAACACATAAAAAAATGATCATTAATGACATCTACCTGACTGTGGATTAATTTAATGAATTATCTAAGTCTCCAGTCACTGATTAGCCCTTACTATTCTCATAATGAATACAGATGTACATCTTCTGTTTGAGCTTACTATGTGTGCAGTTAGAATGTCTTTCTGGGCTGGGGCACTGTTTTTCTTGAAGTTCACAGTTTAGCTGTGCATGTTAGAAGCTGGTGCTCATGTAGATGCAAGCACTCCATCTTGTGGATGATCGTTTCTGCAAATAGGAAGCGCTGTAAGACTGTGGCATCGTTTTGTCAATTATCATTGTAAAGTACAGAAATGTCACTGACTGCACAGGTCTAGAAATCAGTACCTCCTTCCAGCCTAAACTTTCACGTGACAAGAACTGATTCATTATGAGTATATTTTTCTCATAAAAGCCTAAAATGGTAAGTTATTCTCTAATTCTATCCTTTAAACAGCCTTATTGGGGCATACTCCAAACCTGAGATTTTGCTATAGCGACTTGACAAGTTGCCATAGGAACCCATCTGCAGCCAATCCGCTTTTACCTTTCTTCTTGTAACGATCGGTGTAACACAGAGAGGATCTGATTATCGGTGATCTGCAGTATCACCGAGAATGCAGATATATACCAGATTATCGATGATCTGCAGTATCACCGACAATCAGATATATCTTCTAACCTCTGGACACCTGAGTGACAAGGAGTGTTTTGGTGCAACAGTAATACTTTGAGTAGCACACCCTGAAAGCAGGTGCAAGAGCAGATAGGAATCCTGCTTGGCAACTGGTTCCTTCCGTAGACTGAGCTCTCCCGGGGGAGGAGTCAGACAGCGAGTGGGAAGGACAGAACGTGAGTGACACCAAGGAGGGTGTCACTGACAGGTCTGTGACCTATCTCCTAACAGGAGAGATAGTTCTCGAGGTCGGACAAGCCAGGTCGTTAACACACGGACAGATAAAGTACAGAGACAGTAGGCAGATACAGAATCCAGGGACTAGCCAAGTTTTAGCAACAGAGAATTAGAAAGACAAAGGTACAAAATCAGAGATCAGGAGAATGGTCAGGAGTGCAGAAAGTCATAACAGATAATCAACAATGCCTAGACTTGAGTGTGAGCTCCAAGATTCTCACACTCCCGGAATTAGACTAGATAATACGAACAATACAGATGGTACAGAATTCCTAGACTAAGGTGTGAGATCCCTGGCCATCAACACCTTTGGAAACTGGACTTAAATAACAATACAGATAATAACAGTATTCCTAGACTAAGGTGTGAGATCCCTGGCCATCAACACCTTTGGAAACTGGTCTAATAACACAGATACAGACAAGGTCTGAGTGCTACCACGTAGTGATCGCACGGCAGACAACCAGCAAATGCCCAGCCACCAATATATATAGTTCAGCGCTCTCCAGTGCCTCCCCCAAGTGCTGGACCAATGGAAACTGTTTCTGGCGTCAGCTGACCAGCCTGGTCAGCTGATCCCCCACTGACTGGCATAAAGCTCTTCCTCTCAGCGCGCGCGCGCGTCCACCTAAACCTATGTGGACTACAGCTCCCAGCCACACCAGATCCCTGCTGTGAAATGCCCGTTGTGCTGCACGCAGAATCCGCCGCCGGCGCATGCGGCGGTTCCTCCGCGTTCGGGCAGACGCAAAGACAAGTGAACACACACATCAGTAGTGCATGCGGCGGTGCTTCCGCGTTTTCTCACACTTCTCAAGCGTTTCTATGGGCAACTTCTCAACTTCTGTTTCAATTTTCTTATTTCTTTCTTCCTGTCTTCACAATGCAAGCAGGTTAAAGTGAGTCTGCTGTGAGATCTGCTAGCGCTGTCTTTTTATGACAGTTTCTTGGTTGTGTTTCTAAGTCTATGAATTTCAAATATCAATAGTGTTAAAGTAAACCTAAGCTGACCCCCCCAAAAAATAGTTTAACTTACCTGGGGCGTCTACTAGCCCCCTGCATACGCCCTGTGCCCGTGCTACGACAAACTGATCCTTCAGTCCCCCACAGAGTCAGTTTTGTTTTTGGGTGACTGTCCAGTCGATGGCCACGGGCGCACGTGCCCTTGATCACTCTCCCAAGCTTCCTGCACATGCAATGCATTATTCAGGATACCCAGTTTTAGCGTCCCTTTATCAAGGAAATCAAACCAACCAGAATCTAATTCAATTAGGTCATTCTACACTCACCAAAAGGCGATGTACTATTTTCCCTGGTCCAGAGCGCTAGACATAGCACATTGCCTGTTGGTGGGTGCAGAATGACCTGACCGGATTCGATTCAAATTGATTTGTCCCTAGGCCTTCTCAAAGGACTAGAGGACATGATCTGCGCATGGAGGAAAAACGTTTTAGCCATTTATTTAGGAAAGGGTTCTTTACAGTAAGAGTGATTAAGATGTGGAATGCATTGCCACAGGAAGTCGTTATGGCAAACTCTATACCTGCATTTAAAGGGGGCTTAGATGCTTTCCTTGCGTTGAAAGACATCCATGGCTACAATTACTAGGTAATGCCTAATGATGTTGATCCAGGGATTTTATCTGATTGCCATCTGGAGTCGGGAAGGAATTTTTCCCTTTAGGGGCTAATTGGACCATGCCTTGTAAGGGTTTTTTCGCCTTCCTCTGGATCAACAGGGATATGTGAGGGAGCAGGCTGGTGTTGTACTTTATACTGGTTGAACTCGATGGACGTATGTCTTTTTTCAACCAAAATAACTATGTAACTATGATTTGATTTCCTTCATAAAGGGATGCTTTGACATTCCGAAACACTAGCCCATTCTGTATCACAATAAATATATGATCAGCTACTTGATACTCTAAGTCCAAGTATAGTTTTCTACTGGCTTTAGAACTCACAGTAACCAAACATTCCGCAGAGATCATCTGACAGGAATAAAGATGTGGCCATCTGTGATAAATTTCAGAATGTAAATCAGGGTAAGGAAAGAGGTTACAATGGGCAAACATTGACTAAATAATTTATAAATGAATATTGTAAAAAAATAAGTAATTTTATTAATTAGGTTACTTTCACTACAGTTACGCTATAAATTACAGGTAGTCCCCGACTTACGAACATCCAACTTACGAACTGATACGAATGGCATGGATTCCGTCTTTCCATAGGAACAAGAAAAAAAATGTTTTCAAATTGGACCTGTAGTTTTTGAGAAAAAAGATTTAAAAAAATTCAAAGAAAAAATGGCTTTTAAACTTTTATAAGCAGGTACAGAGGGCAGAAGTGACACAGAGGGGGACACTGGAGGCACAGGGGGGCACAGAGGAGGTACAGGGGACAGAGATGGCACAATGTTCCGACTTAAGAACAGATTCAGGTTAAGAATGAACCTACTCCCTATCTCTTTCGTTAACCAGGGACTACTTGTAGTGGAGCCTGTGGTCATTTTGCTTTATCACTGGTGGATGGCACTGCAGTGTATGCACAGAAGGGTCTGACACAATGACACATGGAACAACCCAGGAGCGTAACAATAAACCCTGCAAGAGATGCAGTCGCAGGGGGGTCCAGGGAGTCCTGAGAGACTGACAACTAAGGGCAAGGAAAGAAAAAAACTTTCTGCTCTCTGCACAACTGTTCTAATGACTACATCTGCTCAGCTACTGAGAATCATACAAAGTTTTGCAGACAAAGGTTTGTAGACAGTCCCTATGCAGTGTTCAGCAGGGTCTTGTGTACTGCCTTTCTATCCCTCCCTAAGGGCTGTGCCGTCTAGTGATGCTTGTGGAGTCTGAGTACGGAGAGAAAAAGCTTTCTATGCTCTGCACAATTGTTCTAATGACTGCATCTGCATCTGATAATGAGATTTGTAGACAGTCCCTATTCAGTGTACATCTCCAAGCCCCCAACCTCTCTACCCCTACACTAGCCCTCTTTACTGTAGTGATTCTGGAGAACTCTGCAGAGCCAATTCTGCCCCCAGCCTCTCCACCCCCTTTCCAAGTACTGTGTACTGAATGTAGTGATGCTGGAGGAGTCTGCAGAGCCAGTTCTGCTCCATCAGAGGAGGACAGAGTGAGTGTAATAAGCTGAGGCTGGGAGCACACTCGTCTGTCTGTTTTCTGTATGCTTTTTCTGCACACCATGTGTGTCTGCATGTGTGAAAACATGCAGGTTTTAGTACAGCTAAAATGTAATTGATAGAGAAAATATCATCCAAACACCATCCAAAGTTTCGCAGGAGGGCCCAGTGACTTCTAGCTACGCCTCTGGAACAACCTACAGCATGATAGAGGTGCTCTGCTTGCTATAACTGAATTTCTGTTGTTTATCCCCTGCTTATTGCTTGAAGAAGTGGGCTGTGCCCGCGAAACGCGTTGCATCTTTGGGGTATTTTCAATAAATGTGTATATCTATATATTTACAGTCCTTGGTGTCTGCTTTAACGGAGGCGAGTCCACCACTTCCTCCCAGCAATTTTTTAAAAAAATTTATGTACTTTTATCCTTCTGGCGCCTCTGTTCACCTACCAACCTACAGCATGTTTTCAGGAATGAGTTACTTTCAGCTGTTCCGGTATTAGATTAAATGCAGTTTGTTCATTTTGACTTTCATTTTCCATATAAGCACTTTGGCAAAATTTAACCTAACCCATAATTAAAAAAATAGAATGCTTTGTTTTTTGTTGGCAGGGATTTTATTTATTTCCTTTACCCTCCTGCTATTATCCTGACAGCCGCAGTTACCGTTGTGTACTTAGCCCGCCATAACTCACGTAACCACTGTTCCATGATTACGATGATTGCTACCAGTCTGTGGTCACCACACTTTGAGTAGATCACAATGATTTATGAAAGTTGGGCAGGGACATACTCAAGTGGATTGGCGAGCTGAGATTTGAGGATCTGCCAGGACAAGGACAGATTGCAGATGAAGTATCTGATCTTTCCCCCTGTAACCACAGCATACTTGTAGCAGTGCTAATAGTATCTCTGTGGTGAAAGACTGCCAGCTGCTTGTTATACAACACACCGTACCTTAAAGAAAGGTAGCAGTGCATAACAAGGATTAGAAAGCTCCTTATAAGTGAGTGAGGTAAAACATCAAGACATTTGGGGAAAAAAAGGCTTGAAGTATATATTTTAGTACTTGACTCAGTGTTTATCAGTTCTTTCTGGCCACAGCCTCCACCCTCCTCCCCTTGTTCTGTTAGAACAGTAGCTTTCTTTGTAACCCAATGCTGTTGTATTCTTCAGGGAAATATCTACCCAGGAATGTGCCTATATGTAGCACGCCATGAACATCACTCATTGGAAAGCTTTTCAAGTTTTGGCTCCACCCTGTGTGAGAAAACACAGCATTAAAACGGAAAAAAAGGTTTGGTCATTCGCACAGGGGTCTTGTGAGCACACCATCTGATATGAAACTGTTAGGTCTTTGCTTTTAACGATTTGGTTTCAGGAACCAAGTAGTGCTCATAGCAAGCAGTACCAGTAAAGGTAGCCATACACACAGAATTTTGATATTGGTTCCAGTGATAGATTCCTCTCTTAACAGAATAAATTCAGAGAGGAATTGATTCCGTCCATACACTGCAGAATGATTTCCAATAGTTTCCAGCAGGAAATCTACGGAAATTCCATTGAACCGCAGCGTGACACTGTTCGATACAGTGCAAGGCAATGGCTATGGGACACCGATCGGCTCCAGCTACTGCCCAGCCCCCCAATCAATCAAAATCCTCCGATCAATACTTCCAATTAATTTTAGGCCAAAATCAACCAGAAAGTGATCAACAGGTGTTTTTGTGGTATTGATATCCAAGCAGATTTGATCACAGTGACCGACACAGAATGAGTATGCAGATCAGGTGTTCTTACCCTACTTTGCACAAGACCTGTGTCATTTGGACAGTTCTGTGGCTTGTGACAAGATGGTCAGTGCCACTTTCAACCAAATGACATTGTGCTCTGCTGCTAGCCAAACGCCTCTTAAGGCCCATACCCACCATGCGATTTCCCTGATGAACTTTTCCAGTGACTGGCGATTTTTTTTGAGCACCGAGCAATCATTTCTGCAATCTCATGATGTTGGTACAGGCAGGCAGTCATCGTTAAGTGTTGCGCATTGATAACGACCACCAGGACGGATCCAATCTTTAAGATCCCAGACGACACTGTGCAAAGTAACCCGATCGCTTGACTTCCCGTTCACGCTCATCATGTAACTTTGTGTAGCATCGCGTGACATAGCCCGCAGGAAAATGGATCGCGTTCGTCGTTTGGGGATGATGCTGGATCCATCTTCCTGGGCCGTTGCGGTGGGTATGTACACTTACATTCAGGTACTAGTACTGTAACTAGCAGTGCATAATTATGTTGCTTTTGATGATACAGGAGTTAATTGTAAGAATTTTCCACTAGCAATCCTGTCACTGAGTGGGGAATTGGCACTGTGCCATCAGGAACTGCTCCTGCCTGACCTTAGGGTGCAACCTATCTATAGAGGCTTTGATGTATGTGGCTGTGGTGCCATCTTGACTCTGTTTGCATGGTTTTGCTCTGTCATGCTCTTGTCTTGCTCTGTCCACTGTGTGTATGACTAATTATATTGTCAGGGTATTTTCTTGCAATATGTCATGCAAAATGTAGTAGTCAATGCAAGGGGTGCACTGCAATCTCAGGGGGAGGACTTCAAAATGAGTGGTGCTCATAAAGCCTGACACCTGATTTGATGAACTCAGGGCTTCTGGTCATGTGATCAATTAAGCAAAGGACTTTTAATTGAAGAAACCTCATTTCAAACAAAAAGGTAAAATCTCCTATCTGTCAATACTAAGCTGTTCGTGGATATTTTAGGTCTACGACTGGAGATATGGGCTTTAAAGAGAAACTCCAACCAAGAATTGAACTTTATCCCGATCAGTAGCTGATACCCCCTTTTACATGAGAAATAGAATGATTTTCACAAACAGACCATCAGGGGGCGCTGTGTGACTTATTTTGTGCTGAAACCCCTCCCACAAGAGGCTCTGAATACCGCGGTACTCCTGGCAAACTGCCACAATGTAACAATGTTCACAGACAGGAAATGGCTGTTTACAGCTGTCTGTAACAGCCAAAACAGCTAGAAACAGCTAAATAACCTGCCCACAGTAACAATGTCACCATGTAATAAATGTCAGAATGTGAATCTGGGAGAGGAAAGATTTTACAATGAGCAAACACTGACTAAATCATTTATACATAATTATTGTAAAAATGAAGCACTTTTTTTATTAGATTATTTTCACTGGAGTTCCTCTTTAAGAAATTAGCTCTGAAATTAAGATGTATAGCCAAAGAAAGAGCTGTAAAAATTAATATAAGCAAGTAATATTCAAAGTGTTAGGCACTATTTTTAATCAATAGTTATTAGTTTTCCATTACTTTATACATGCTGATCACTTTAATAGTTGAGGAAGTGATTTTGTCAGTACAATACACTGCTATTTTCCACTGTATAATTACAAAAATACATAAACAAAGTGTTCTTTGGTGATTGGCTTTTATGTCTTGTTGAGGTCTTGTGATTATTTTTTAACAGGTTACATTTCCTAAAACCCTGTGCTGATGATCTAATTATCCATCATGCCTTTCAAAGATTGTATTGTGTCTTCTTACATAAATGTGTGTCAGCTGTCCCATCCTTTATAGCTATTGATTTTATGCTTTCTATTCAAAATACCAGAAGAAACACTGTAGCCCTCAGAGAACATAAAAGAACCATCATTTATCCTCACTTTGTCACAACAAAAAAGTATGGCATATACACATAGCTTATACACTGTATATATGGTACCAAACTATTTAGTACAGGGGTCTCAAACTCGCGGCCCGTGGGCCATTTGCGGCCCTCGATACAATATTTTGTGGCCCGCGCTGGCAAAAACTTCCTTATAGTTTGCTTCAGTGCTCCCAAGTAATCCACCGCATGCCCGCCGCTAAATGAGGGCTGCAGAGCCCCCAAATCCCCCGGCGGGGCAATCCGCCGGCATTTCCTGGAAGGGGCAGAGCTTTCAGCTTCAGCTCTGCCCCTCCTGACGTCAATCGCAGCACGGATCGCCGCCTCTCCCCGCCCCTCTCTGTGAAGGAAGAGTGAGAGTGGCGGGCAGAGGCGACAATGCGCCACGATTGACGTCAGGAGGGGCAGAGCTGAAGCTGAAAGCTCTGCCCCTTCCAGGAAATGCCGGTGGATTGCCCCTTGGGCGATTCGGGGGCTCTGCAGCCCTCGTTTTGCGGCGGGGACACGGCGGATTACTTGTAATGGGAGCACTGAAGCGAACTATAAGGCAAAATAGTTCGCTTCAGTGTGAATTTGATTTTGAAATAAAAATCAATGCAAGGGACGGTGGTTTTGGTGCGGGAGCTGCTGATTGTGAAATCCCTTATGCGGACCAGCCTCATCCTGACTTTGCCTCCTGCGGCCCCCAGGTAAATTGAGTTTGAGACCCCTGATTTAGTAGGATGCTCCTGATATTTATTTTATAGATATAAGTAAAAATTACAAAATGGATCCACGATTTTCTGATGTCTGCAGATGCCTGTGGATAAACTGTGGATAACTGCTCACTGTCATCTTAAGGGCTGGTTCAGACGGACGTTTGGAGGCGTTGCGTTTGTTGGCGTTGCGTTCGTGACGCGTTCAGGCTTTCAGCAGCGTTCGCATTGCGTTCGGATGCGGTCGCGTTTTTTCTTCCCCTAGAGGGACATTACCCGTCGCGGTTAACCGCCCCTGGAAGCAACATGTAGCTTCCAGGGGCTCCTTGAACGCCAGTGAAAATCGGGACCCGAACGCCGCGTTTGTGCAAACGCACGTAAAAGCTTGCTACAAACGCTCCCATTCACTTGAATGGGAGCGTTTAACGCCAAGCCCCGAACGCTGGCAGTAAACGCTCTGCAAACGTCCGTCTGAACCAGCCCTAAATGTCCAGACACTGGTTACAGCATTTTTCAACAAACAGACAATGCTGCTGTGTAACCATGGACCATATGCAATTCACTTTTTCTCCTGAGTTTACTCTTTTGAGATAATTTTTGGCTTCTATTTAAGATAACTTGTCAGTACTTTGCAATTGAAAAAGTTGCAAAAAGTTGGTGAAAAAGTACTATCAAAATTATTTTGAGCATTTTCTTGCTTGCTGGTGGTTTAAAAGGCAGTTTATTGACAACTCATGAAAATATCACCCAGGAGAAAACTTAGGAGAAAAAGTGAATTGCATATGGGCCCATGGGCCATATGCAATTATCTTTTTCACCTGTGTTTTCTCCTAGGAAATCATTTTTCATCATTGGTTCTAAATAACTTTCCAGCACTTTAACTTAAAAAAGTACCAAAAAGTAGGTGAAGAAGTACTATCAAAATTATTTTGAGTATTTTCTTGCTTGCTGGTGGTTTAAAATTAGAGTTGGGCCGAACCTCCGATTTTAGGTTCGCGAACCGGGTTCGCGAACTTCCGCGGAAGGTTCGGTTCGCGTTAAAGTTCGCGAACCGCAATAGACTTCAATGGTGATGCGAACTTTGAAAAAAAAAATTTATGCAGTGGCGGGTTCACTGAACAGAACAGGTATGCAGTGGCAGGTTCACTGAACAGGCATGCAGTGGTGGGTTCACAGTACAGGTATGCAGTGGTGGGTTCACAGAACAGGTATGCAGTAATGGGTTCACAGTACAGGTATGCAGTGGTGGGTTCACAGAACAGGTATGCAGTGGTGGGTTCACAGTACAGGTATGCAGTGGTGGGTTCACAGTACAGGTATGCAGTGGTGGGTTCACAGAACAGGTATGCAGTGGTGGGTTCACAGAACAGGTATGCAGTGGTGGGTTCACAGAACAGGTATGCAGTGGCGGGTTCACTGAACAGGTATGCAGTGGTGGGTTCACAGAACAGGTATGAAGTGGTGGGTTCACAGAACAGGTATGCAGTGGTGGGTTCACTGAACAGGTATGCAGTGGTGGGTTCACAGTACAGGTATGCAGTGGTGGGTTTACAGAACAGGTATGCAGTGGTGGGTTCACAGAACAGGTATGCAGTGGTGGGTTCACAGAACAGGTATGCAGTGGCGGGTTCACTGAACAGGTATGCAGTGGTGGGTTCACAGAACAGGTATGCAGTGGCAGGATCACTGAACAGGTATGCAGTGGTGGGTGGGTTCACAGAACAGGTATGCAGTGGCAGGATCACTGAACAGGTATGCAGTGGTGGGTTCACAGAACAGGTATGAAGTGGTGGGTTCACAGTACAGGTATGCAGTGGTGGGTTCACAGAACAGGTATGCAGTGGCAGGTTCACTGAACAGGTATGCAGTGGTGGGTTCACTGAACAGGTATGCAGTGGCAGGTTCACTGAACAGGTATGCAGTGGTGGGTTCACTGAACAGGTATGCAGTGGTGGGTTCACTGAACAGGTATGCAGTGGTGGGTTCACAGTACAGGTATGCAGTGGTGGGTTCACAGAACAGGTATGCAGTGGTGGGTTCACAGAACAGGTATGCAGCCAGGGACAAGCTAAGCCTAACTAATCTTTCCCTATGAGAGAGAGTGTGCAGCAGCTCGCCCTACTCTCACTAATGCAGGCACACGAGTGACCGTAATGGTCGCCGCTGCCTGCCTTTTAGTAGGGGGGAGTGGCTCCAGGGGCTAGTGTAGCCTAATTGGCTACACTGTGCCTGCTGACTGTGATGTAGAGGGTCAAAGTTGACCCTCCATGGTGCATTATGGGGCGAACCGAACTTCCGCAAAGGTTCGCCTGCGGGACACGAACGCGAACCACGGAAGTTCGCATGGAACCGTTCGCAGGCGAACCGTTCGGCCCAACTCTATTTAAAATGCATTTTATTTACACATTGTGAAAATATCACCTAGGTGAAAAAGTGAATTGCATATGGGCCCATGTATTTTGACCTTCCACTACTAAACCACTCAATACACTTCAAAAGGCACTTTTCTTCCTTTTGGTCCAGCAAACAGAAGTTTAATTTGCTATGTGGTCCCTTCATTAAGGGGCCACCCTATAGCCACTCCACTAAGTGGGTAAGCAGAAGGGGTATTTTTCAGACCACATACTAATTCAGGGTTTAAATAGAGAAAAAAAAACCTGAATGAAATATACTTACACATATGATTTTAAAATTAAGTTTATTAAAAGTCCAGTGGCAGTAGGCTGTTGCTTTATTCATGCTAGATGACATCAGTGACATAGGCCTGGTGCACACCAAAACCCGTTAGCAGATCCGCAAAATGCTAGCAGATTTTTAAACGCTTTTTTTTATTTTTATGAGGCGTTTTGCTAGCGTTTTGCGGATTCCTGCTGCGGATTTCAGTGTAGCATATATTTCATATATTGTTACAGTAAAGCTGTTACTGAACAGCTTCTGTAACAAAACCGCCTGGCAAACCACTCTGATCTGCCATTTTTCAGAGCGGTTTGCGTTTTTCCTATACTTAACATTGAGGCAGAAACGCCTCCGTAATCCAAAAAATGCCTCACCCCGGGAGGATTAGTTTCTGCAAAACTCCTCCCGCTCTGGTGTGCACACCCCCATTGAAATACATTGACCAAGCGTATTCGCAGCCGCAAGCGGCTGCAAAACGCCTGAAAACCCGCTCGGTGTGCCCCAGCCCACAAAGGGAATCTCGTGTACTATTTAAATTGTTTTTTAGTGATGTGTTAATTTTATAGTCATTAATGTGGCGAATAGCATAAGGTTGCCAATAAGTAAAGAAATTGAGATTGATTGAACGCTACTTTTATAAACAAGGAGCTCTGAAAAATGCCCTTAATTTAGAGTAAAATAACAGCATTGTTGTGGTGCTATACATGCAATGTATGACATGACTTGTAACCAGACTTCTCTTGTAATGCACAATAGTGCATTCTGCTCACTGCACCATACACAGGGGGATCCAATCACAGCAAACATGCCTGAATGGATCCTATACTTATCATAGGACCTGTCAACAGAGGAGAGACTGGAGCATACATGTAATTAAAGCACTGGGAAAAGATGAAAAACAGCTCAACCTGCTTCTGCAAAAGTCCTGGCAGCATTAATTATTATTACCCCTCCCCCGACTCTGTTGCTAGCATAATTTGGGCTCCGTCTTTTTACGGCACCCAAATTACTGACTAATTCTCATTACGGCCTATGGCAGCTCCTAAATTTCCAGTGCCCTTTTTGCCTTACTCAGAGACTGGATGGGGCTGTTTCTCAGCATGCATCTTGTTAGACACACTCTCATAAAATCAGAAGTACATCGGCTAGTGCCATGGCCTGGTAATAATGCATGCAAAGTTGTCTATCAGTTATGCTCAGTATGTCTTTTCATCCCTTCTTCCTATCTGTCCTATGGTAATCTAAAGTTGTACCTCGCCCAACACTCCATACATACTGTACATACCCACCTCAACTTCAAGGGTACTCAACTACAACCCATTTCTGACTGCACCACATTCCAGAAACCTCCACACTGCATGCAAAGCCCTCACCCCATGGTAGTCACACCACTAGCACACAGCAGTTATGCTTCCACAGTCACAGTTTCTTAAATGCTTGTGAAAGACATCTTAGATGTGGAGGCTCCAAACCGAATAGCAACAGTGAAATAGGCTGGGTTCAAATTTTACTAGTCCATACAGGATCTATGTTAGCACTGTCATCACTGATAGGGCCTGTTTCCACTTCAAAGTGTAAATGAACGGCAAAAAAAAATAATTGCTGAATAGAAAAATGCGTGCAGTCGGAGTCAAATGGAATGGGTTATAGTAAACTGGGTTATATAAAATCATTACAATCTTTAACTGGTCTACTTTGAGTCTGTTTTGAGTCTGTTGCCCAGTAAAAATGCAGACATAGTGAACATAGTTTGAACTTTCCTAGCAGTCAGTGAACAAAATATTTTGTCTCATTTTCTAATAGGCTCACTGAGGCCAGAAGAGACCCAAAGACACGTGC
This sequence comes from Hyperolius riggenbachi, assembly GCF_040937935.1. NCBI lineage: Eukaryota > Metazoa > Chordata > Amphibia > Anura > Hyperoliidae > Hyperolius > Hyperolius riggenbachi. The sequence goes on along the minus strand of NC_090646.1, from coordinate 384,006,446 downwards.
TCTTTACTCTGGTTTCCATTCTAGACCATTCAAGTCCTGTCCCAGAGGCCTTGTCTGGGTTAATATAATGTTCATTTCAAATGGTTAGCCCTTTTTATTGTTAAACAAAAATTGTTAGTCATTAATTTATCCTCCCTGCTCCTGACTTATCACCCTGATACCACCAGCAATCTGTATAACTAAGGGCAGGTTCGCACGGATGTCTGCCGAGCTTTTGCTTGGTGCCACGTTCCAACGCTGGCGTTTAAACGCTAGCTTTTGAAGGCTTTTGGGAAGCCTTCAAGGCTTCCTACACTGGTTTAACATCCCGGAAAGCATTCCTGCTTTTGAGATGAGACGCCAGGATCTACTGCCAGGCTTTCATGAAAGCCTGCAAAAGCTGATTCCGAATGCTCCCAATTACTTGATCCATAAAAACCTTGCAGCCAAAACGCCACATTAAACGTCAGCAAACCGTCCGTCTGAACCAGCCCTCAAGCAGTCAACCCACCTACACCAAGGATGCTGACAGAAAGCCATATTTATGCAGGGGTGCACTGCAATCTCAGGGGGAGGACTTCAGAATGAGGGGAGCATCTGCTTGAATATATAATGAAGAGCGTCAGGCAAAGGGTCCCTATTGTAAAATTATCCTTTTTACATTGCTTTCCAAACACTCTTTAAAGTGAACCTGAGGTGAGAGTGTTATGGAGGCTGCCATATTTATATCCTTTTAAACAATACCAGTTGGCTGACAGTCTTGTTGATCTTCTGATATCAAAAGCGTCTGAGCCACAACCCTGACACAATCTATGTGGCTAATACAGTCAGACTTGAGTCAGAGCACCTGATCTGCATGTTTTTTCCCTGCCATTCTGAGGATGGTTATCCTCTTGTGTGGACAAATATACTAATGTTATTTACAGAATTGCCCCTAAGCATAACTACCAAGCTTTGAACAAATCTCACAGCTCAATGAAACAGTAAAAACAATTTTAAAAATGAAATTATTTAATATAGTGTTTTCATTAAACACTAAGGATGTATTTTTAATAGTTAATATTTGTACCATATAAATATGTCATTGCAGTCAATAAAATAAGAAATGAATATCAGCTTATCTTAAAATCAGCTTGCACTAACATATCCACCTGGCCCATCCCATCCACCTGGAAATGTTGAAAGTCAATGACTGGCCCCAAAAAAAAATTTGGCACAGTAAAATGAAGCAATGGAAGATATAAGGGTATTATTAAATAATCAATTCAGAAACATTATCTGGATTGTTATCACATGAGTAATCTTGTAAACTTTAATTGGGTTCTGTTAATCTGAAAATTGTAAGGCATTGGTTTATTGGATTTTTTTCCACCCTAATTCACCTACATGGTGATTTATTTACTGCGGCCTGTGAAAATGTAGCTACACTTTTGTTAAACGATTTAGGACATGCATCAGTTATCTTATCAGCTTTGAATCTTGACCAGGGTATTTTCTGTATGGATTTTGAATGTTTTGTAAGTATTTCTGTGGGTTTCTTTCAGGATCTCTGCTTTATTCTCGCTTTCCAAAAATATTTGGATAAGTTAATTGGTTCCTGCAAATAACTAGACTTAAAGAGGAACTCCAGTTTAAATAATGTAATAAAAAGTGCTTCATTTTTACAATAATTATGTATAAATGATTTAGTCAGTGTTTGCCCATTGTAAAATCTTTCCTCTCCCTGATTTACATTCTGACATTTATCACATGGTGACATATTTACTGCTGGTAGGTGATGTCACTGGAAGTAGATTCTGCTTGCTTTTTTTGGCAGTTGGAAATGGCTGTTATTTCCCAAAATAAAACAAGGCTCCCAGAGTGTGATGTCAGCACCATGGTCCTGACATCACAATGTGGGAGGTGTTTCAACACAATATCAGCCATACAGAGCCCCAGGATGATCAGTTTGAGAAAAAGATTTCTGATGGGAAAGGGGGTATCAGCTACTGATTGGGATGACGTTCTATTCTTGGTTACAGTTTCTCTTTAAGCCTTTATATACATGCTAAATGGCTCTCTGCCAAAGCAAGCACTCAAGGTCGCCCCAACAAAAAATCTAGTGCGTGTCCAGCAGGACCCTGATCCTTCCCACTGAGTTGCGGGAGATGTACTGAATGCAGGCCAAGGCCATAGTTCCCCTCTTTATCCCTCCCTCTCTGCCTATACAGATTATTCCACCTCCCTACTCCACAGTAACACCACACTTCATTAGCTTGTATGGTGCCAAAAATCTAGCCCCTGTACAATTGTGCATTGTTACCTGGTGTCATGCCGATTTTTCATACAATAGTAGTGTCTGAATCACTCAGCCAAAACAAGCATGTAGCAAATGCAGTCAAACATCTGATGTGCATGCTTGTTCAGGGTCTATGGCTAGAAGTATTAAAGGGAGATGATCAGTAGGACAAGACAAGGACAGACCTTGTTTACCCCCTATGGACTTTTATAGGGAGTATTTTGTTCAAAGGAAAAATAATTTTCTGTGCATTTTAATGGGAAAATAAGGGGGGGGGGGGGGGGGGGATGATGAAAATGCATGATTTCTCAGTTTTTACCAATTCCAGTTTAAAAATATAAAAAGTGCCACAGTAGATAAAAACCATGCCACCAGTATTTTTTCCTCCAGTATAGATAGCCAGATGTGTCCCCAGCATCAGCCCCCCGGTGTAGCCAGATGTGTCACCAATATCAGTCACCCCCAGTATAGCCAGATGTGTCCGCTGTATTTGGCACTCCCAGTAAAGACAGATGTGCGGCAGGATTTCTGCCCCTCATTATAGCCAAATGTGTCCCCAGGGATAGTGGTCCCCCATTATGGCCAGATGTGCCCTCCAGATTAGCGTGTGCACCCAGGATTAGCCCCCTCCCTCCATTATAGCCAGCTGTGCCCCAGTATAAAATTCTTTACTCAAAATCATTGGCTGTGGCCCTATTATTTTACCCCCCTCACCAGCTGCACATTTCACCCCCCACCAGGAGTCCTTGAACCCCCAGTATGGATAGCCAGATGTGCTCCCCTTACCCAGGCAGCCTGCAGCTTGAGCCTCTGTTTCCCACTCTGCATGCAGCCCTGTGATGCAGAACATCCAGGTCCTGGCTTGATGACATCATCAAACCAGAACTCGGATATTCAGCATCACATAGCTCAGCACAGTGCGGGGAATGGATACTCGGGCTGCAGGCTGATTGCTGGGACGAAGTGAGGTGAGAGGCGCTGCTTGCAGGGGCTTTTTTTAAGCGATCTAGCCACGGAGGGGGAGAGATGAAGGATCGCTGCAGTGGGGGGTCTCTAATTGGCTTAAACGGAACTTGTTCCCTTTCACCAATTAGTGCAGCAGCTGATAGAGCCGAGGGCACATGGCAGCATGCCTGATCGGGCACAGCTAGGCTGCAGGGGGGGAATCATATATCTACAGTGGCTTGCAAAAGTATTCGGCCCCCTTGAAATTTTCCACATTTTGTCACATTACTGCCACAAACCTGCACCAATTTTATTGGAATTCCACATGAAAGACCAATACAAAGTGGTGTACATGTGAGAAGTGAATCGAAAATCATACATCATTCCAAACATTTTTTACAAATAAATAACTGCAAAGTGGGGTGTGCGTAATTATTCGGCCCCCTGAGTCAATACATTGTAGAACCACCTTTTGCTGCAATTACAGCTGCCACTCTTTTAGGGTATGTCTCTACCAGCTTTGCACATCTAGAGACTGAAATCCTTGCCCATTCTTCTTTGCAAAACAGCTCCAGCTCAGTCAGATTAGATGGACAGCGTTTGTGAACAGCAGTTTTCACATCTTGCCACAGATTCTCGATTGGATTTAGATCTGGACTTTGACTGGGCCATTCTAACACAGATATGTTTTGTTTTCAACCATTCCATTGTTGCCCTGGCTTTATGTTTAGGGTTATTGTCCTGCTGGAAGGTGAACCTCCGCCTCAGTCTCAAGTCTTTTGCAGTCTCCAAGAGGTTTTCTTCCAAGTTTGCCCTGAATTTGGCTCCATCCATCTTCCCATCAACTCTGACCAGCTTCCCTGTCCCTGCTGAAGAGATGCACCCCCCGAGCATGATGCTGCCGCCACCATATTTGACAGTGTGGATGGTGTGTTCAGAGTGATGTGCAGTGTTAGTTTTCTGCCACACATAGCGTTTTGCATTTTGGCCAAAAAGTTCCATTTTGGTCTCATCTGACCAGAGCACCTCCTTCCACATGGTTGCTGTCCCCCACATGGCTTGTGGCAAACTGCAAACGGGACTTCTGATGCTTTCTGTTAACAATGCCTTTCTTCTTGCCACTCTTCCATGAAGGCCAACTTTGTACAGTGCATGACTAATAGTTGTCCTATGGACAGAGTCTCCCACCTGAGCTGTACATCTCTGCAGCTTGTCCAGAGTCACTATGGGCCTCTTGACTGCATTTCTGATCAGCGCTCTCCTTGTTCGGCCTGTGAGTTTAGGTGGATGGCCTTGTCTTGGTAGGTTTACAGTTGTGCCATACTCCTTCCATTTCTGAATGATCGCTTGAACAGTGCTCCTTGGGATGTTCAAGGCTTTGGAAATCTTTTTGTAGCCTAAGCCTGCTTTAAATTTCTCAATAACTTGATCCCTGACCTGTCTTGGACCTGTCTTGTGTGTTCTTTGGACTTCACGGTGTTGTTGCTCCCAATATTCTCTTAGACAACCTCTGAGGCCCTCACAGAGCAGCTGTATTTGTACTGACATTAGATTACACACAGGTGCACTCTATTTAGTCATTAGCACTCATCAGGCAATGTCTATAGGCAACTGACTGCACTCAGATCAAAGGGGGCCGAATAATTATGCACACACCACTTTGCAGTTATTTATTTGTAAAAAATGTTTGGAATCATGTATGATTTTCGTTCCACTTCTCACGTGTGCACTACTTTGTGTTGGTCTTTCATGTGGAATTCCAATAAAATTGATTCATGTTTGTGGCAGTAATATGACAAAATGTGGAAAACTTCAAGGGGGCCGAATACTTTTGCAACCCACTGTACATTCTCATGGCTTTGATGAAGTCACAGAGGACGTTGATATACTGTAGTGGTGGGATAAGTGGTTAAAAGTAAATACACAAGCAGCCTCTTTATCCCTCTCACTTCAGGTGTACTTTAAGACTGCTAAATAAAGCAGTGCAATTGCTGTAGGCTAGTTTGATAAATACTTGCAAACTGTATAGGGTCTTTATATATATATATATATATATATATATATATATATATATATATATATATATATATATATATATATATATATATATGTGTGTAGATATGATTTGGCTTGTTGTCATCGACCTGCCAAATTGATTTAAACTTTTCAGGAAGTGCTCTAAGGATGCGTAAGTTATTACACTGGTTTTCCAATACAAATAAAGTACTGTATTTAGTCTTAAAGCAGAAACAAATCCAATGATTACCTTTGCAACTGCAATTATTATACTTCAGGTAAAATACAGACAAATACTACTGTTGTGTTTTTTTTTTCTTTTTTTGTACACCTGGTATGTGCCACAATAAATGGCTAGCTGATACAACCTTAGTCAACCTTGTGCCCAGATAATATCTTTACGTTACTGGTTTAGTTCTATAAGTCTGGGATAGACATCTTTATCCTGCTCGTTAAATGGAAAGTCCAATTCAGCTGTAAAGCCTCCTGGACTTCTGCTAAGGGTTAGCTAGGGGAAAGAAAAATCCAAAAGTAAGTCTTACAAACAGATGAGAATTTTAACAGGTTTGCCAGCTGACAAAGACCTACCTGAAAACCTGTACATGAGGGTTTGTACAGGAAGCTGCAACCCCCACATTTACTCTCAGTGCATTAAACTGTAATCTTTTTGTCCCAACAGTACCACGAAACATAACACTATCCATTCTGTGTTTTTCTTTGCATTCAACATTGATTCCATAAGGTACAAATTATTTTTAGATTCTCAGGGGCACAACAAATCAAACAAGTGGCAAATAATCATTTTAACATTGATCATCTTTCTCTTCTTTCTAAACTTTCCATATTAAGGAGAAAATTCTGAAAACTTCTCAACTTCTTTGGTGTTTGCCTGTTTTATTAATTATTTTTGTTGTTGTCGTTGCTGACTGTTATCTCCTAATTGAAATGCATTTCATGATCACAATAATTTAGCACATAATTATGCACATTAATTAACTCATTTACCTAAATATGTTTACTAGGTGCATACATTAACACATTTAATAATACTGCATGATTTATAAAAAATGTTTAGCTGCCTCTCCTGCATGGCTTAAAGGACAGCCGAGGTGACATGTGACATGATGTGATAAACATGTGTATGTGCAGAGCCAAGGACACAAATAACTAGGCTATGTTCCTTTTTTTCTTTCTCTGCCTGAAAAAGTTAAACATCAGGGGTATGTAAGTGACAGTTTCTATCCGGGTCGGACTGGGTCAGACTATGGCATAACCCTCACTGATAAGTAATTACAGCCATAAAACACGTTCCTGTCAGTAAATGGTTTCTGAAAGCAGGAAAGAGATAAAAAGGGTCAATAGTTCATAGATTTGAGCTCTGACATACTTCAATGAAGGTGTCCTTGAGCAGAGACAATGAAACAGTAGAAACTAGATTTAAATATAAAATAAAACTGTGGGATATCTAAAACAAAAGGCAAGTTTAGGAAACGGAGGATAGATCCAATTGTTTTTCTCATCAGTTTATTTTCACCTCGGATGTCCTTTAAGGACTAGATTATAGGGTACCTGAAGTGAGACGGATCTGGAGGCTGACATTTTTTTTTCCTTTAAGACAATCCAAATTGCCTGGTTGTGCTGCTAATACACTGTCTCTAATACTTTAAGTCATAGCCCCGGAACAAACATGCAGATCCAATGATTGACTAAAGTTTGACAGGATTTGCTGCATGCTTGTTTCAGGTGTGCGATTCAGATGCTACTGTTGCATGGAATATCAGCATGATGCAAGGTAACTAGTTGTGTTTGAAAGGAAATAAATATGGCAGCCTCCATCTTCCTCTGACTTCAGTTCAGCTTCTCATTAACTCTTAGCATCCCAGTGTCTTGTATAAGGGAGTGTTGCACAGACTGACACTTGATCCTCTTACATCTCTATAAGACAAGGATTGCCCTGTCTGCCAGGCTTCTGGAGGGTATCAATCGGGGCCTGGTGCTCTCTGTAATGGGTTGTAATCATGTGGTAAAGACTCTGAACTTAAAAAAAATATCTATTACTATTGTTACTATAATTTATGTATTGTTCGAGGATGTGAAATTAGCATATTTTGCCTTAATTTTCCCAACTAAGATTCAGTATTCAATCTAAATAAAAGTTGGCGCTCAACAGGTATTCCTCATATCATACATATCAGCCTGTATATCACTATACAATATTGGATGACTATCCCAGGACAGTCCACATATTATTGTGCTCCTAAGGCAAGCAGAAAGTTGACCTTAATAAATTCCTTACACCCTCTCAGAAGCAAAGCAGACTTCAGTATATAAAATTTATATCAAAAGTCCAAGTTTCCAAGTCCCATTCCAATATGAGCTGAGAATGTCATATAAACACAGTAATCCTTTGAAATCCACTATTTGTGCAGCAATTACGCTCACCAGATTGTAGTGCCAATCGTGACAGTTGGCATAAATCACATTCGGCCCAGCCAGTTATAGTCCTCAGGTCTCCTACACTTGCATCGATTTTTCCAGCAGGATTCCAATCAGTTCATGCAAAACAGGAAAAAGATAGCTCCTTTGGTGCAATACGTAATCCTCAGTATACACCACCTGTGTACCACACACTCCTTCACCATCAAGCACCCGGTGCCCACACTGCACTTCCCAGGCAACGATATCAAACGCTAGCCTCTTACCAGATGCTATGGCTGACCCTCAACGACCAGCATCAAAGTTTGTAGGGCTGTATGCAATCCTCAAAGTGGCTTTCTCAGCATCACTGCACCTTAAACTCAGACAGATGCTTCCATAGTGTAATACCGTTTATTCTCAATAAAAATCATAAAAAATTGTACTCACAAACATCAGTAAAAATTGCGCATATCAATAAAATCCTCGAGGCTCAGCGTCCCTCTCCGTGGATAGGCTCCGCCCAACTAGTTTCGTCGAGATGACTCATCAGGGGCAGATGAGTCATCTCGACGAAACTAGTTGGGCGGAGCCTATCCACGGAGAGGGACGCTGAGCCTCGAGGATTTTATTGATATGCGCAATTTTTACTGATGTTTGTGAGTACAATTTTTTATGATTTTTATTGAGAATAAACGGTATTACACTATGGAAGCATCTGTCTGAGTTTAAGGTGCAGTGATGCTGAGAAAGCCACTTTGAGGATTGCATACAGCCCTACAAACTTTGATGCTGGTCGTTGAGGGTCAGCCATAGCATCTGGTAAGAGGCTAGCGTTTGATATCGTTGCCTGGGAAGTGCAGTGTGGGCACCGGGTGCTTGATGGTGAAGGAGTGTGTGGTACACAGGTGGTGTATACTGAGGATTACGTATTGCACCAAAGGAGCTATCTTTTTCCTGTTTTGCATGAACTGATTGGAATCCTGCTGGAAAAATCGATGCAAGTGTAGGAGACCTGAGGACTATAACTGGCTGGGCCGAATGTGATTTATGCCAACTGTCACGATTGGCACTACAATCTGGTGAGCGTAATTGCTGCACAAATAGTGGATTTCAAAGGATTACTGTGTTTATATGACATTCTCAGCTCATATTGGAATGGGACTTGGAAACTTGGACTTTTGATATAAATTTTATATACTGAAGTCTGCTTTGCTTCTGAGAGGGTGTAAGGAATTTATTAAGGTCAACTTTCTGCTTGCCTTAGGAGCACAATAATATGTGGACTGTCCTGGGATAGTCATCCAATATTGTATAGTGATATACAGGCTGATATGTATGATATGAGGAATACCTGTTGAGCGCCAACTTTTATTTAGATTGAACATTCATAGGGTATACACAACCCTTATTAAGTATAGCGCACCAGGAAAGGAATAGGATTAAGTGAATTAAGATAACAGTGAGGAGCGCACTTTGCAAACATTTGTATTAAGATTCAGTATTCACTAAGGCCTGACACACACTGCAGAGCAGCGCTGCATTTTTGACAAAAACAACTAAAATAATGATGACTAGCATCAAAATTACCACAATCACGAATTAAAAAAAAATTGCAATCACTGCAATTTTACTGCGATTTTACTGCAATTTTTATGCAAATCAATGGGAGAATGATTTTAAACCACAAACGCAGAAGATCAAAAAGCACTCTGCAGCGTGTCTCAGGCCTTAGGCAGGGGACACACTTGTCTATTTTCTTACGAGTTTTCTACACAGAAAAACTGATTGACATAAGCTCAACATGAATTCTCAGTTTAAATCAATGGGCATTGTTCACAATGCATTTGTCACGCACAGAACAAAAAACTGACATCCTGCAGCATAGTTCTGCACATTCTATCATTTTTCTCTATCAATTGTATTAGCTGCCACCCCTTACAGGGCGTACGTTAAAAAGGGGCGCTGGGAAAAAAGGGCGCAGGGTTTTAAATGATAAGCATGGATAACGTTTTAAAATATATTGTACTATATTCCGTTTATAAATAATGTTTTATAAAGTTATAAATCATTAAATAATGTGCATGAAATCAGCAATTGTGAAAACGTTAATCTTCCATTTAAAAACTGAAATGCATAACAACGTTTAAAAAAAAAATAGTAAGTAACCCTCCCTGTACCTACCCCTAACCCCTAGACCCCCGTATTGGTGCCTAAACCTAAGACCCCCCTGGTGGTGCCTAAACCTAAGACCTCCATGGTGGTGCCTAAACCTAAGACCCCCCTGGTGGTGCCTAAACCTAAGACACCCCTGGTGGTGCCTAAACCTAAGACCCCCCTGTTGGTGCCTAAACCTAAGACCCCCCTGGTGGTGCCTAAACCTAAGACTCCCCTGATGGTGCCTAAAGCTAAGACCCCCCCCCCCCCTTGGTGGTGCCTAAACCTAAGACCCCCCCCTGGTGGTGCCTAAACCTAAGACCCTCCTTAGTGATCACTGTATTGTGTGTAGAATAATGTTTTAGAAACAGTAAGGGATAAAATATATTACAATTTACGTTACGTACTGATCGCTTTATTTTGTGAATAATAATGTTTTACAAACAGTAAGGGATAACATTTAAAATAATGTTTTATTGAAATAGGAAACTTAAATTATCACAAGCAGTTATAAAACATTAAAAATCTTCGGGCGCCGTTGGAAAACGTTATTATTCTCGGGCGCCCTTTTTTCCTGTTCGACGCCCAGTAAACGATATTTATTATGGGAGTGAATGGCGGCGCCCGATTTGTCCACTAGCCACCTGCGCCCTTTTTTACTGTTTCCCCTTACAGGGCTGTAAATCTTATGTATTTTAGTAGGATAGGTAATTATATAATTGACACTTCGATGGCACCAGTATAACATATTTGACATTGTTGGTAGATCATATTTCACTGTTAATATCCAATCTCTGTTTTTGTATGTACCATGGAAACCACAAGCATACAAGTAGTTTATATTTGTTCAGAATCTTTTTTATGTTTCTTACCACGGTTTAAGGCTTTGTCGGGCCCAGCTTCCTCAGTCAGTTTGAATAAGCAGTAATAAATCTAGTAAATCAGCAGCATGTAATGTCATTATGTTATTTTGGTTTTCTGTTTGCCTGAATAATGTGAAAATGGCAGATTTAAGCAGTGTCAATGTGTGCTCTGTTTTGAGACAATATTAAATGACAAAGTCAGGCCTGAATGGTAATCCAATATGCTCCAGTCAGCTAGAATCCCTTGAGCTATTGCTTTAAGAGTGTAGCATTTTAAAATTAAAGTTAACATGTTTGAAATTCTTTTTTTTTTTACCCTCCCTACAGATGACATCATAATGTTACGGTCTAGAAATTGTTTTTTACTGTCTACAGATTGCATTTACTTTTCCGGCTTCCTCTAAGACACAGTGAACCAGAACAAACATTTCCTCAAAAGTGAAAGCTGCAGACATATCAGCAGACTATGTATTCATAAAAAGAAAAGGTGTTTTAATGAGAAGTACTGCTGTTCAAGCTTTCGGGGTCTTGCCAAGGTGAGCTGCTCTGCAGTACAGTCACTTTCCTTTCCATTATAAAGTGGTTTCTAAAGCTAACATATTTTAGAAATAAACCTATAAAGTCAGCATATTAACAGCAGACAACCCAAGATCCCTACCTACATTTTTGTTGACGTTCTTTACATGAACAGTCAGTAGGCACACAGCATCCTCCAGCTTCAAAGTTGGGGCCCCGACAAATATCCATACACATCTTTTTGCCTTTCCTTTTGCATACCTCTTTATCATTGTGGAGGGGGAAGGAAGAACTAGCCAAATGGCAAATATAATCTGTCTGAGCATCCCTGTGCACCCTGCAGTGTGCTCTGGTTTTTTAACGTGCTGACAGTAACATGCCCATGACTTTTTAGTGTCACTAGGCAGGGCTGTGGAGTCAGTACAAAAATCATCCGACTCCAACTTTGATTCCTCAGTTTATGAAACCACCCACTCAGACTCCAGGTACCCAAAATTGCTCCGACTCCTCGGTCTAATTTTTACAAAGGCTATGGATTTGGTTCAAAAATCATCTGACTCTGGCTCCTCCGTTTATTGAAACCACCAACTCCATGTACCCTAAATTGCACCGACTCTGACTCCACATCCCTGCCACTAGGACTGCTTTCAAGCTTTCCAGTACCAACATGTGTTTTCCAGATTTCTAATGCCACTTCTAATGCTCCCCAGGGTCAGGCCGAGGCAGAGGCTTGGGAGGCAGTAACTCTGAGCTCACAGCATTGAGGGCTCAGTTGTACCCCCCCCCCCCCTTACCTGGCCATATGCAGAGTATGTGGAGAGAGCTAGTAAACGTACTCGTCTTGGCACCGCAGGGATCCATTTTCACACCATCCCACAGTCGCATAATTTCCTCTCTATAACGTTGTGGTGGCGTCTCATTATGTACACCACTAGAGGAGTCAGAGAGCTGCTACTGAATGACAGGGTGAAGTGGGATCTTGGTGGCACAAAGATAGGTAACTATTCCAGCTCACTCTGCGAACACTGCATACGGGGGAGGATGCCTAATACTGGGGGCACATCTGACTATATTGAGGAGGGGGGCTGCATAATACTGGGGGCTTATTTGACTATACTGGGAAGGGGGGCTTCCTAATACTTGGGGCATATCTGACTACCTATACTGGGTTGGGGGCCACCTGATATTTGTGGTACATTTGCAACCTATACTGGGACAATTACAATAATGGGGGGGGGGGGGAGAGATGGGGCAAACTTTGGGATCTCTGCCTCTAGTGATGGAGAACCTTGTCCCCAGCTTTTCAATGCTGCCAGTAGTTTCCCTACTTTTACAGTACCTTCAGTAGTGTACCCAATAGTGTGTTCCAGGTTTTCATTGACCTTAGCAGTGTGTCCCCACTTTCTGTTATCCCTCATATTGTCACCCAAACTCCTCAATCTGCTGTGTCCTTATTGTTATCTCACTAATGAGAAGAGTTTGGCTGAGCATACACTCCTTCCAGCAGAGAGCACTGAGCGTAGACAACTGTCCCCACTTGTCCCCTGAATATGACATCACAGAAGTTTGTAGGGTACCACTGCTGGCTTTGATCTGAGCGAGAACTGACTGCAAGTGTAGATGAAGAAAGTAGCTAGCATTTCTACCTTGCATCACTAAAGTCTCCAATATGTGGGCCAAGCACTATCTGTATGAAGTTTGCATGTGCTCTATGAATCTACATTGGTTTCTTCTGGGCACTTTGGTTTTCTCCCATATCCTAAAAAGTCTTACAGATAAATGAACTGGTTTTCCTCTAAACTGGCTTAGGAATCGGTTCACACTAGATCCTCTGCTGGACCACTTTTAAGATCAGACAAATCAACAGCCAACCAATGTATATGTAGAATGGATTCATGCTTTGCAATGGGGCTGTTCACAAACTATTTTCATTGAATATGGATTTATCCATTGTGGAACTACAACAAACATTTTATTCCTACACAGTGTTTACAGATATTTCTATCCTGCACATTTTTTTTACAGATAGTGGATGCATTGCCTATCCAGTATGTTGTATGCTGTAAAGAGTATGCATACTCCAATGGACCACGAAAGCAGGTAAAGCACATCAGATATGCTGCCCATTCAAACTGTCTGTCCTGTAAACCAACCTGGTCTATGGCAGGGACATAAGACTACAGCCATGGTAAGGACTGGATTGGGAGCTTATCTAAAGACAGCCAGTGACAGGACTATACACTCTGTAAAGAGCTGCAGAATATGTCAGCACTATATAAATACATAGTAATAATATGGTAAGACATTAGACTGTGACTTTGATAGGGATTAGATTGTGAGCTACCCTGAAGACAGTCATTGACATAACTTTGTACCCTGTAAAGCACTATATCAATAAAAATAATAATATGGTAGAACATTAGACTATGCTTGTGATAGGGATTAGAATCGGAGCTCCTCTGAGGACAGTCAGTGACAGTGACATGACCATGTACTCTATAAAGTGGTGAGGAAGATACCAGTGCTATAAAAAATAACAATATGGTAGGATAATGACCATGGTAGGGCTTAGATTGTGCGCTCCTCTGAGGACAGTGAATGACATAATTATGTTCTCTGTAATGTGCTGCAGACGTTGTCAGCGCTTTATAAAATATCGTAAAACTTTAAAAAGTAGAATTATCTTGAGAAGATAATAAATAGGACGGAAAGATCCTGGGCTTATTAAGGATTTGTCTGGAGTGTTTTCCTCGCTTCTAGTGTACTGCCGATGTAATTATCAAACATGATTTGCAGAATATGTTCACGCAGCAGACTCCACAAACATAAATGATAGTTACTGAAACAAGTCAGTTCACCATTGAACAGTATCTGGTATAGATTACCTGTAGCATTCTACACTTTATTAGCCTATAATTCCCCAGGTTCTGCCAGCTGTTGCTTGCTGGGGTTTACATTAAAATCATTTAAATCTCCAGAGTTCGCTGCTCACCCATCTGCAAGTTACAGACTTCAAGAGCGCAGCTGGGGAACAGAGGAGGTTATGAGATATTGCTTTCATCCATATTTGTCCAACAACTTATTCTTCTTAACCACATTGTAAATAACATTTATTGCAAAGTGATGTAATGCCAAATAAGCACATGATCCTAGTGGAATTAGGCTTGGTTCCACTTACAGCCATTGAACTTCAGTAATATCTGTATGACAGCATGCCCCCAAAGCACATTGAATTATCTCAGCATTGTAATTTTTAATTTCAGTTCAAATTATGTTTGATTAAAAGATTTTGAGCTTTGACCTCTGTAACTCCTAGGAGGTATTTTGTGGCATATTATTTACATGTAATATGGTATCATTGGATATTTAGAACTGAATGAAAAGATGTTAAGTCTAAGCTGAACTTCAAGTATTGAGTGAAAAGAAAAGTTAAATAATTTACAAAGTTCGCATCACCAGCGAACATTGTAAATTAGTATTGAAACTTTACAGAAGTCTATTCTGTAAGGGAAACTTGTTGTAGCTCAGAGGAGAGTCAGCTTACAGGCTACTAGAAATAATGGAAAGCAGCAGGACATTCACCTCAGTGGTAGCTGAATTGTTCATCTCTCTTACAAAGTGCATCATGATAGGTCAGGTCACTAAATTATTAGAAGCTCACCTGTAAGATGTAGAACGTCGAGATGGCAGTTTGTCATGGTATAGGTTTGGCAGCAAACTTTCATCCCATAAAGTCCAGCATGACTTCTGACCTGATGTCATTTGGCCAGGGCTGTTTGCAAACCTGAGTGTCCTGATGGAAACATTGGGTTTGTAAACGTGGACACGGCAGTGGACTCCATCCCTATTGGACAGATGACTTCAGGTTAGAGGCCATGCTGGGCATTATGAGATGGAAGTTTGCTGCTGACGACACCACATGCTCTGTGAAACCACAATCCCTAGTACAAATTATCTCTCTATGCAGCGCCTACCTTTATTTTTGGAATAGAAGAGACAACAGTAAAGAAAACTGCACACTAGTAGCATTATAGGTCATAATTTATGCAGCAAGGATAGCAGAGGTGTGTTTTATCTCTAACCAGTCAGTAAAAAAAGCATTGGCAGTAATTATATAAACAACAGACTGCGCTAGTGAAATAAATAATCTTTAATAAGTTGATAATAAAAATCAACCATAAGTTGATAAGGGAAAAATCTCCCTCAGAGAGCTAAAAGGTGCATAAAAATGTAGGTAAATAAAACATTTTTTCATATATAATATGACCCAGTGAGGTTGGTTGATTTGTATTATCAACTAATTAAAGATTATTTATTTCACTAGCGCAGTCTGTTTATATCTTTGCATCAAATACGAGGAATTGGGATCCCTTAAACAGTACTAGCAGCTTTTGGTGCAGGCACAACGCTATTTGGCACTAATTGCCTCTCTAAAAGTTGCCATAGAAAGATCTCTAAATGGTGCAATAGAAAGATGATGAGAAGCAGTTATATAATATATACGCTAACACTCTTAAGGTGTGTTGTTTGGAGACCATTAGCACATGCTTTTTATCGGGGGAGCAAAGGGAATCCAACCAGAAGGATTAATGCTGATATTTGATGTTTCCTCTAAGACTGACAAACAAGGGTTTCTGCTGCAGTCACACAGTGTCTATATTCTGAACCAGTGTCATTGCCTCATGCAGAATAGATCTGTATATGTTACTTTTTCTATTATATTATGAAATACTTTATTTTTACATTTATAATGTCTATGAAGAAGGTTATTTCACTGACAACCATTAGTACAACTGGCCTTGGTTAAGGACTATAATGTCAGCAGGACATGTATCCCACACTCAAAATATACTGCGAGGAACATTTCTGTTTCCTTTTCTTGAGCACCATTTAGAGTGGCTCATGTATTTTTTAGAAAGCTGCCTGGAAATCTCAGGTCTTCTCAAACAATGCTGTAAATTTTATGTCAGTAGCAACAGGAGGAAAGGTATTACTAATAGCCTACTCACCATATGTTTGTCCACCACATTCATGTATGTGGGGTCCTACTAAATCAGCATGTACTCTTCCAGTCAGTGGTGATGGTATGCATTATGATTCTCAGTGTGCCTTGGAATTTATTCCGGATGTGAACTATGCACACCACACACTAGTGACTTGTCACTTTGATTAAAATTACCACAGTCAAATTATGACAAGTAATGAGCAAAAATATAAAAACAATATGCTTATTAATCCCACCTAGGAATCAGGTATTGGAATAAGTAAATCAAAACTAGCTGCCGATTCTGAATTATCAGCAATACTTCAGTTGATCAGTGATTGGTTAGCTCCAGCTTCTCTTCCTGGGTGGAGTTAGTTTATTTTTGTTCATCACTAATTGTGATTGTTCATTTCTTTCAGGGATTACCATGAAGTATAAATACTGTCAGTCTTCCAACTGGTACAGCAATTACATTTTCCAGAATATACATCCATGCATTGATTTCTAGTTACTTCCTGAAAGTTTCTGACTGAAAATGTTATTCTCTTTTTTGTTTGTATATAGGGTAGATAACTGCTTTGATATTCCATTTGTTGTAAGTATCTATTTTGTATAAGTACCACATTATGGTAAGTCATAATTCATTTGGTAGTATTTATAGCTTCATATGTTCTGATACTACACAGCTCTAAGCTCACACGTGCACTTGTCTAGCATTAAAGAAACTCTTAAAAGCATATTGAAGTATTGGTAATGTAAGGGTATGTGTTCCATATAAATTATATTATATTGTACTATCACTGTATTCCATTTGTACCCACACACCCTATGATAGCTGTAGCTGAAGGTACCATTGAGTTATGTGAGTAAGCACATTTTCTCTTTACACTTCTTAAAAACTTCAAAAGCAGTGATACCATCATGTCTGACATCTGCCTTTGATTTTTACAGAGTTTTCAGGTTTTGAATGTCTTTCATACTGACCAGCTTCATAGCAATATCCCTGTACATTTACATTGCAGAATGTTTTTCTTTACTCTTGGTCATCTTCTCAAAGTTACACAAACAAATATGGCCTGCGCAGTAGCACAGAGATGCACATGTACAGCTTTTTTCTCTGTGCACAAGCGGCACTATGTTACTAAGCAGGCACGGGTAGTACTTGCACCGGCGCAGTATGGCCGTGTGGCTGAAAAAAGAAGAGGGTCCTGGCGAGCATTGCTGGGGTAGATGAGGACTGAAGAAGCCTCTGGAGAATCCACAGTCTTCCCTCTACTTAGTTAGTAGTATTGTGTCTAACTTTCCTTTTTTCTCCACAGGTTTGCTTTAAAGGGATACTTAAGTAAAAAAAAAATGATTTTTACTCACCTGGGGCATCCCTCGCCCCCTGAAGCTGTATGGTGCCCTCGCAGCCTCGCTCCGATCATCCTGTCCCCACCGGCGGCTAATTCCGGGTTCTGCGACAGCCGCCGACAGGCTGGGAACGCGAGTGATTCTCCGCGTTCCCAGCCGCTATATCACCATACAGCTTCAGGGGGCTGAGGGATGCCCCAGGTGAGTAAAAATCATTTTTTGTTTTTGACTTAAGTATCCCTTTAATTTATGGCTAATGGGGTACAATATTTTGTTGCTGCTCAGCCTGTAAATATTTTTTAAGGGGGAGAGGGGTGTTATGTTTTTTCACCACATCTATATATTTGTTTGTATGTTCCTGGCAGGCAGAGCCACTTGTCCTTGACTGCTGCAATGCATGCTGGAACTACATCTCCTGGCAAGCGGGAGTCGAGCACCCTCAACATCGCCAGGAGATTCAATCAGCAGCACCTGTGGGTCTCCCTGGATGAATATGGATACCACAATAGAGACAGGAGCTAGAGGGCAGCCCCCAAAGGTAAGCGATGCCTGCCATCCTCCCCCCTACCCCCCACAACACACTTAAGGGGTGCTCAGGTACATTTAACTATTTATAAAGCCCAATTTCCACCTGTACAAAAAAAGGGGCCATTTTTCGTAATGGAGAGTAGTGGATAAAAAAAATCATTTTGATGTCTCCTATGTTAAATACAGGATTTGTTCATCACATTCGATGTCAATAAATCGGCTGTCTCCATTGCTGTAAGCACGGCTGTGCGGTGCACAATAATTTATGCTTTGTATGGCATGTCTGATGCAACAAACACAATAGATAGACACTACATGAGAGGATCCGTGCCATGGATGGTGACAGCACATCTGATATCACCGGGCACGGCAGGAATCTGATAAAGTGTGAACCCAGCCTAATATCTCTCTCATTCTTTAATTTAGAGGTGTGCAGACTTTCATTCAAATAATCCCCAATACGGTTAGGGCTCCCAGGGCATGTGGGAGAGTTTTTGTAATATAACAGAATATAACATTTTACAGTGCTAGGACTACTGCGATTTTCATTTTCATGCATTTTAGCCTAGCTTCCCTCCACTTCTGTTGATACAGTACACCTGTATATTACACAAAGATTATTATCAAATGTAATAATTCAGTTTCATTGTTTTATGTCATCTGAAATGTGATCATTCAACAATGCTTCTAACAGAAACTAGCAGATAGAAGTGCCAGACATTGCTGCCAGTGTATGAACTGATCAAGGTGTGGAAAGAGGATAATAAAGAATGTTGCCATGTGTAGCTAATAACACCTGTTGTAATTTGAGAGCTTCTGAATAATCTCATGGTAACTTTACTCCAGAGTGGACAGAGTACTGTTGCCAACCAAGGTTGCAAAGAAGAGCAAGTTTGCTGTCAGTTTTGTGATCCTTAGCTTGCTGCAGATCAAAAAAGAAAGATCATTTTAATGATATTGCAAAAAAAGAAGAAGAAAGAAACAGCGCCAGTCTATACTTGTAATGAAAGTGAACCTAAGTTGCAAATTCATTTTACCTCTGCTAAATTAGGCTGCATGATGGAAGGCAGATAAGTGACTTCCCATAGTACAATTGCTCAGCAAGTTTAAAGTGAACCAATCAGGCATCTCAAAAGAACACTATAA
Organism: Hyperolius riggenbachi; assembly: GCF_040937935.1. Lineage (NCBI taxonomy): Eukaryota > Metazoa > Chordata > Amphibia > Anura > Hyperoliidae > Hyperolius > Hyperolius riggenbachi. Next base: position 383,987,266 of record NC_090646.1, on the reverse strand, counting down.
ATGTATGCTAACAATGTGGCTCATTACTGGAAAAAAATTCTACCTCTTCTTTTAACATTTAAATGTTTGTTAGAGGCTTTTGTTGTCCTACTTCCTTGCCCCACAGAACGAGCAGGCAGATAAGGACTGCTGTAATTTGCAGTAGCAATGAGCAAAAAAAAAAAGCTTTTTTTCTGATGGGGGATAGGAGTTTAGAGAAGTCACACTTGATTACACTCATACCTTCCCCTGGTTAAACAGGGACAGAGACAAGCGGAGAAGGGTAGTGGCGGCTCCTACAGCTATTAAAAACCAGGACAAACTGTAGAAACAAAAAGCTGCTTGAATCCTTTTAAAACCATAACCAAGGACCATTCATAGTGGGGCTTATTTATCAAAAGTGGGACAAGAAAAACTGTAACAAAAAGTTCAGTTGTCCAGAGTAACCAATCGGGTTTCAGCTACTGATTGAAACAAAATACACTTATCGGCTGCTGTGAGCAACTGCTCCACTTTTGCTTCTGTTTTCCTTGCACCTGTCTCGATAAACTAGCCCTGTTGTATGTAAACGAGTTTTCATTCTCATGGTACTATTTTACAGAAGGAAATAGTTACGTTCTTTAGTTTTTTTGTTCCGTGCAGTTTTTCCTCATCAGTAGTCTTTTTATTAGGGAGTTGGCCTTCTGACCATACATACTGAGGTAACTGAGGTGCTTGTCACCTTGTTTTATACTAGTAAGACCTTCTGGCTCTGTCCACCCACTGTCATGGGTGTCTGCGATAGTCATCAATGATTTTACTGTGTGACTCATAAAGTTGCTATGACAGTAAACTGTGTTTGGCTGGTTGAATAACCTAAGACCATGTCATTAGCTTTATTACCCCTTGGAGTGCCTCACTGTATTTCTTTGATTGAGCCATTATTTAACCTGCAGTAATCAGGAGATCTAGTTCTGTTTGACAAACAAATGCTGACTTGTTTCTGGCACTGAATTCTGCTGAACTGTCACGCCATCAAGATGTTTAGAAGATCAGATTTCAGAACGAGGTGGAGAAAATTGTCTCTTCCTATTTGCCTTCATGTTTTTACACCTTTAACATGTGATGCTGACATGGTTCATCTGTACATTCTCACTGATCAGAGTCAAGTACAGGAGAAAAAACACATTTAGTGTAATCTAGCTCATTTTGTTTTTCTTGCTGAGGTTAAAGACGTTTTGTCCCCCCTAAAAGCATATGTTCTGAAGGAATCCAAATGTAGCTTAGATAGCATATACTGTTGAACTGTATGATGGAGCTACTTTCTGAGCATATCCTCTCATCTATTGTGCTCCTTCCAGTGTGAAGTGGTTATATACTGTATATGTAATATATATATATATATATATATATATATATATATATATATATATATATATATATATATATATATATATATATATTATAATCTGTGGGATATTGTGAAGAGAAAGTTGATAGACGCAAGACCCAACACTCTGGATGAGCTTAAGGCCGCTATCGAAGCATCCTAGGCCTCCATAACACCTGAGCAGTGCCACAGACTGATTGCCTCCATGCCACGCCGCATTGAAGCAGTCATTTCTGCAAAAGGATTCCCGACCAAGTATTGAGTGCATAACTGAACATAATTATTTGAAGGTTATTATTATTATTGATGTATAAAGCGCCAACATATTCCGTGGCGCTGTACAAAGTAAGAAACAAACATGGGGTACATAATACAGACAATGGTGTACACTAATATACAAGATACATAATTCATGACAAAATACAAAAAATTATACAGCATACAAAATACAAAATACAGAAGTGGTAATGACAGTGATAAAAGGAACATGATGAATAAAATGTATAATGATTTCCAAGACACAAAAGGGGGAGAGAGCCCTGCCCTTGCGAACTTACAATCTAAAAGGAATGGGGGGGGGGGGGGAAACAAAAGGGGAGTTGCTTTTTTTTTTTTTTTTTAAATACTTTTCTTTTATTGGTCGGATGAAATATGCTAATTTTTTAAAATAGGACTTTCAGGAGCTGTATGCCAAAATCATCAATATTAAAACAATAAAAGGCTTGAACTACTTCAGTTGTGTGTAATGAATCTAAAATATATGAAAGTCTAATGTTTATCAGTACATTATAGAAAATAATGAACTTTATCACAATATGCTAATTTTTCGAGAAGGACCTATATATATATATATATATATATATATATATATATATATATATATATATATATATATATTATACAGCAGGATGCGGAAGTTTGGGCAACGTTGTTAATTGTCATGGTTTTCCTGTATAAATCGTTGGTTGTTACAATAAAAAATGTCAGCTAAATATATCATATAGAAGACATGCACAGGAATATTTGAGAAGTGAAATGAAGTTTATTGGATTTACAGAAAGTGTGCAATAATTGTTTAAACAAAATTAGGCAGGTGCATAAATTTGGGCACCACAAAAAAGTAATGAAATCAATATTTAGTAGATTCTCCTTTTGCAGAAATTACAGCCTCTAAATGCTTCCTGTAGGTTCCAATGAGAGTCTGGATTCTGGTTGAAGGTATTTTGGACCATTCCTCTGTACAAAACATCTCTAGTTCATTCAGGTTCATTCAGGTTTGATGGCTTCTGAGCGTGGACAGCTCTCTACAACTCACACCACAGATTTTTAAAATTATATAAGGGTCTGGGGACTAAGATGGCCATTCCTGAACGTTGTACTTGTTCCTCTGCATGAATGCCTTAGTGGATTTTGAGCAGTGTTTAGGGTCGTTGCCTTGTTGAAATATCCAACCTCGGCGCAGCTTCAGCTTTGTCAATAATTCCTGGACATTGACCTCCAGAATCTGCTGATACTGAGTGGAATCTGGGCGTCTCTCCAGTTTGACAAGATTCCCAGTCCCTGCACTTTTACTGTAGGTAGCAGGTGTTTTTCTTGGAATGTTGTGTTTTTTTCCTCCATGCAAAACACCTCTTGTTATGCCCAAATAACTCATCAGTCCACAGCACCTTATTCCAAAATGACGCTGGCTTGTCCATATGTGCTTTAGCATACCTCAAGTGACTGTTTGTGCTATGGGCTTCCTCTGGATCACTCTCGCATACAACATCTCCTTGTGTAAAGTGCGCCGAATGGTTGAACGATGCACAGTGACTCCATCTGCAACAACATGATGTTGTAGGTCTTTTTGGTGCTGGTCTGTGGGTTGACTGACTGCTCTCACCATTTGTCGCTTCTGTCTATCCAAGATTTTTCTTGGTCTGCCACTTCGAGCCTTAATTTGGACTGAGCCTGTGGTCTTTAATTTTCTCAATATGTTCTTTACTGTGGAAACAGACAGCTGAGATCTCTGAGACAGCTTTCTGTATGCTTCCCCTAAACCATGATGGTGAACAATCTTTGTCTTCAGGTCATTTGAGAGTTGTTTTGAGACCCCCATGTTGCTACTCTTCAGAGAAAATTAAAAGAGGGAGGAAACTTACAATTGACCCCCTTAAATATTCTTTCTCCTATTTGGATTCACCTGTGTATGTAGGTCGGGGGTCACTGAACTTAAAAAGCCAATTTGAGTTTTAATAATTAGTTCTAAAGGTTTTGGAATCAATAACATGACAAAAGTACCTACATTTATGCACCTGCCTAATTTTATTTAAACAATTATTGCACACTTTCTGTAAATCCAATAAACTTAATTCCACTTCTCAAATATCACTGTGTGTGTCTCCTATATGATATATGTAACTGACATTTTTATCATAACAACCAAATGATTTATACAGGAAAATGTAAGAAAGAGAAAAAAGCGGTGGTGCACATCCGGCTAAAACATCAATTTATTACTTCATTAAAATTCAGTTCATCCAGAAATAACACAATCCAGCAAGATAGAGAAAAGTACAGGCAGTGAGTAGTCTACAGCCGTTTCGCGCCTTACAAAGTGTGGCGCATCATCAGGACCATTTATACAGGAAAATCATGACGATAACCAAACTTTCGCACCCACTGTGTGTGTGTGTGTGTGTATATATATATATATATATATATGTGTATATATATATATATATATATATATATATGTATATGTATATATATATATAACCACTTTACCCCCGTCCGTACGAATTGTTCCTTCCTTTTTTCCATCCTTTAACCCCCAGGGACGGAGAATTCCGTACTTTCCGCGCTCCCGCTGCTGCCCGCGCTCCTGCTCGTAAACACGCCGCTCGCCCGGAGATCAATGAACGGGAAAATCCATTCCCGTTCGTTGATCTAAGCCCCGCAATGATCCGCTGCTCTCCGATGAGCAGCGCGATCATTGTGAAAAAAAAACACTTACCCAGCCTCCAAGTACTTCCTCCAAGCGGCCGGAAGGACACTTGGAGGTCGCATTAAAACAAAAAGTTACTGTGGCCATCTTGTGGCCAAATAGTAAAACTACACCCTAAACATTTTTCACATACAAATAAATTACTTTCACACAAAAAATTAACTCATTACCTCCCACACTCCCAATTTTTTTTTTTTGTAATTAAAAAAAAAAATGTACAATAAAAAAAAATACATAAATAGTTACCTTAGGGACTGAACTTTTTAAATATTTATTTCAGGAGGGTACAACACTGTTACTTTATAAACTATGGGCTTGTAAACTATGGGCTTGTAATTAGGGATGGACGCAAAACTGAAAAAAATGCACTTTTATTTCCAAATAAAATATTGGCACCAAACATTGTGATAGGGACATAATTTAAACGGTTTTATAACCGGGACAAAAGGGCAAATACATATCATGGGTTTTAATTACAGTAGCATGCATTATTTAAAAACTATGGCCGAAAACTGAAAAATAATGAATTTTTTCCCACATTTTTCCATTAAAACACATTTAGAATAAAATAATTCTTGGCATAATGTCCCACCTAAAGAAAGCCTAATTGGTGGTGGAAAAAACCAGATATAGTTCGTTTAATTGTGATAAGTAATGTTAAAGTTATGGACTAATGAATGGAAGGAGCGCTGAAAGGTAAAAATTGCTCTGGTGGTCAGTGGTGAAGTGGATATATATATAAAAAACAATACCTTTTCATCATACCTTTTTCTAACATATGGAGACAAACAGCGACGCAACTACAAATCATGGGGCTCCCCCTGCAAACCCTTGACTTGCCCCCACCCGTGGTCACATCCTTTCCCTTTGTGACCATCACAGCCTGGGGGCCAATCTTGTAAGGGCTATAAAAAAACCCAAGCTGAAGGATGGACCCCTTTATCGGAGGTAGTGAAGTAGGAGTTGGAGGCCCCCTTACAGCTCTGCCCCCTCCCCTGCTCCCTACTGGTTACACGCCCAAGACAAACCCTCTAAGCTATATTTTTTGTTTTATTACTTCTCCTAAGGCGTTCCTAACCTGGAGAAAAGCTACCTAAGATATGAAAAAACGTATAGTCATAGATCCATATACCACTCTGCATTGTCTGTGCCTCTCCTCATTCCTCGTGGTCCCTGAAGTCACTGCTTATACATTTTGAATGTTGCCTAGAGTCAAATTTTCAGGCAGTAAGGGGCAGGCTTGTCACAATGTTCCTACCCATCACCCTCCCATTCTCTCCTCTTCCCTCTCCCATTCACTCCACTTAAGAGGAAGGGAGGTAAAGGGACAGCCACCTTAACTAGTCTAGTGGTTCCATGCCGATTCTGCTGAATCCGATGAGCATTCCGACTAAATCATTTTATTCATTAAAGAACCACTATCTCAAAAATTTTATTTATAAAATGTACATTTGATCTAGAATAAAATAAACTCAAATGTATTTTGTTTGCAAGTCGAGGATTGCCTGTAATTAAAAACTGTTCATCTGGAAGCTCTAAGGAATGTAAGCATGAAGGAATTCAAAATGAAACTGTAGTACCTGCAGTACAATCAAAATGCTATTTTTAAAAGTAACATATTACAGAAATCGCCGCTAATGTGCAAAAGTGATGAATGCTGGAAGTATATACTGTATATATACATACGATAACCCCTACACCCTAATGACCTATTGTAGCAAAAAAAAAAAAAAAAAAAAAGAAGAAGAAGGGGTCTATGGAGGGATTTAACAAGGATGAGTACAATTAACTGTTAACGTGAACCTAAAGTGAAATAAAGGTGGCCTGTTTAACTTACTTGGGGCTTCTTCCAGTCCCTCTGCAGTCCTTCTGTGACCTCATCATTCTGTGCTCCTCCGATAAGTGGCAGTGCCCTTCTGATGGTTGCATGTGTAGCATGTGCAGCCACGGACCTTGCACCTCCTGAGGATGTCTACACTTTGTAGTTTCCTTTTTTAAAACCCATCTACATGATCAATTGTATTCCTATTCTCTCCATCCTGTCTGCCTAGCTAACAAAAAAATAGGGTGTGCTAAGGTGCAGGAATTATGGATGTCATTATACACCCCAATCGTTTCTATTAAGCCTCATGCCCACACCTGACTTAAGTCGGCCGATAATGACCACCTTAGCCGACAATCAGGTGTGTGTACGGCACCCAATGACCCCCGATACTCAACCCGTGAGCGATCCGCCAGACAGATCTTCTCAACCCCAACGACGCCAATCCCATTGTTCGGCTGCACCTCCACCTGTCGCATGACGTCACGCGTGTGCCGCTCGTCATCCCTCCGTCTTCCCCCTCGTATAGCAACACAATGTGTCATCAGCTACACAGCTGACACATTTGTGGGCAGCGAGGTCGCCCAAGGGGATCAGGTCCTGGCAGGTTTTGGTCAGATTAACAAGGGGGGTTATATCAGACACCCACCACTTGTGATATTTTCAGATTACCATTGTAATAATGTTTTCTGGTACTTATGTGGCCTAAGCCCTTCGGGCAAAATGGGATATTGGTCAGTTTAAACCAGCCAGGTGCAGCACAGTTCATTCAGAGGTAGTGGGGGAAGTTACTTGACTTATGAAGTGTCAGATCCCTGTAGGTGAGTGAGTGAGTGAGTGAGTGAGTGAGTGAGAGTGAGTGTGAGAGTGTGAGAGTGTGAGAGAGAGAGTGTGAGAGAGTGAGTGTGAGAGAGTGAGTGTGAGAGTGTGAGAGAGTGAGTGTGAGAGAGAGAGAGAGAGTGTGTGTGTGTGTGCGCGCGCGCGCACACTTGTCGAATATGGATTTAATGCATGCAAAACTATTGGTTCTAAAAGGGAGCAAGACTATTTCTTTATGTACATTTTCATGTCTCCCACAAATGGCTCTTTCATGGAAACATACATTTTCCTCTTGCATGCAGCCACTCAGTGTCTCAGAAACAGTAATAACATACAGTCGAGATGACAAATATAATTAATGACATCACAAAGTCCATACCTTTTAGCACACATTTTCCCTTTTTGATGTTTATTTAACATATGCCTCCCCAATCCCTTTCTTGTTGAATTAGAAATGTGTTTATGGGAGCACAGTAAACTACTGGAAGTAGGGCCCTACAGTAACTGAATGAAAGACTGCCTATGTCAAGTCTATATCACATTTCTCATTTGCAAAATGTGTTTAGTGAAACAATTTCACTGTTTTCTTGGAAGCGTTACATTGTTTCCAATATGGCAAGTATATGTCAGCATGCATATTAAAAATCAATCAATCATGATGTTAGGCATAATTTTGCTTTCATTTGCTACTTGGCTGTGCAGCGGTAACCTGTTATCTCCTAACCATCTTATGTGGAATTGTACCCTGGGATTAGCAAGCCGCTGCATTCTATAGATGCTTTGCCATTCAGCCTGGTGGCCAAGGAATGTTATGTCAGAGTGATTCCATTTCACTAGAGGCCCTCAGATTTTTTTTTTTCAATCAGCTAAAATCTCCCCAGTGTTTGGTTTAAAGGTTGACTAAAAATGGTGTTTAATTAGTTTTTAGGGGATCTGTAAAACTTTTCTTCACACCACTGCAGAGGCCAGGCATTGCACAAGACTGATGTAGGAATGAAGAGCCATTAGAAAAGCCTGCTATGTCTTGTGCAGCTAAGAAGGAAATGTGTCTGCCAAATGGTACTATAGTTTAGTCTATGATGTGCTCCTCTTTAATTTCTGTATAAAATAAAATTAAGAAGTTGGAAAAATAAATGGTGATTTCCAGACGAGGTCTTCAAACATACACTAAAACGTAAGCACAGTTTTATAGCTCTGAAGGGTCATTTGGCGGTGAAATTGAGCACAAGTTTTCTGAAGCGTTTGAGAAAGTACAGGTTCAGGGAACAGTTCAGACATGGCAACAACTATCATTAAAGGGGTTATTCAGGCCAGATTCAAACATCTCAATCTGTGCTCATTGGTGGATGCTATTCCTGGTCTACTGGATTGCAGAATAATAACTTGACTGGGTGATTAATCATGGAATAAATTCTTTACTTTTTGTACAACCCTCTCCACTCTTTAAAGAGGAACTGTAGTGAAAATAACAATGAATGAAATTGCTTATTTTTTACAGTATTCATTTATAGATTATTTAGTCAGAGTTTACCTATGGTAGAATTCTCTCTCCCCGATTTACATTCTGAAATTAACTCTGGTGACATGTTTAGCTCTGCCAGGTGATCTGTACGGAATGTTTGCTATTGAGAGTTCTATGCACAGGGGGAGATATTCCTTGCTTTGCAGTCAGGGCCGGATTTCTGGCAAGGCCGCATAGGCTAGGGCCTAGGGCGCCAGAAAATCCACCCTGTTTAGGGCGGCTGAGGGCAGGAAACATTTGTATACAACACTGGGATCAAAGCGCCCGACCGCGCTAATTATCTAAGCCGACTCCTAACTCTCCTATAGAGCAGCGGCCGCCCTGCATTAGTTTACACATAGTAGCGGAAGCTGGGATGTAAGAACACGTGGCTGGCAGAAGGAAAAAGGATCTCAGCGGTGGCGAAGCAGGGCAGCTGATATGAGGAGCAGTGTGTGGGGACGCAGAGGAGCCTTGGAAGCCAGTGACCAATCAACATGCTTGGAGGCACACGCACAGAACGTGGCCTCATTCGGGAAAACTTTACAAAATCAAGACCAACTGCTGATTCGTCATGGAAGCGGCAGTCAGAGAAAAAGCACTCAAAGACGTGCAGAGCAGCATCCATTCTTGCTGCTGCTGCCTTCAGTCTTGAGCCACGCTGGCTGTTTTGTTTTTGTTTGTTTTGTTGTAATATTGGCTCCACTGCCCGCCCCCTGGAGCTTCATGGAGGAGACCGGTCACCGGAGCAGATGTTGAGTGTCAGGCTTATCACCGAACATAGCTTCTGTCCTGCTGAGAAGGACTCTCTACAAACGGAGACACAGTACATTGCTGCTTCTGTGTAAGTATGTGTATAGTGTGTTGTATTTGCTGCCTGCCTGTGCTGGAATGCTGTGTGGGGGATGTGAGGGAATTGCTGGGGACTCAGGCAAAGGTCTGTGTTAGCAAATTTTGTGTTATTGGCTACTGTGCTGTCTGTTTCTGCCCACAATTGCTAAGGACTAGGTGATGTATACCAAGAACGCAGACCCGGTGTTCTTACTTCCATCTCTCTTCATTGGCTGCCTGTATGCTTGTTACAAGCCAAAATGTTGCATTGCGTTTCACACTCCTGTCAGTTTAGGTTTCAGGCATGTTTCACAGGGAAGAAGGGGGTGTGTGGGGTGTGTGTATGTTGTCTGAAGTGGACTGTGGGGAAGGGAGGGGGGGTAAGTTGTGTTCAGATTTACTTACCTGGGGCTACTCCCAGTTTCCCACTCTATCAGGTCCCTTCCTTGCTATAATTCTGATCCCCTCCAAAGTGCCACTGGCCCCTCCAAAACATATGCTAGTCGCCCAGTGTCAGTCGCTATGGCACATGTTTAGGTCCATCTGGGTGCTTCCTCAATCGCACTCCCACTGCCAGAAGCATTTGTAGTTCACAAAGACAAACTGTGCATATGTAGACCACTCCTGGTCATTGGAGAGTGATCGAGTAGATGCGCAGTAGCCAGATCTTTTGGAGGGGACAGCGGCACCATGGAGGGAATCAGAACCAGAGCAAGAGATCTAATAGACTGCTGGGAACTGGAAGAAGTCTCAGGTAGGAAAATCTGATCTTCCCTGCTTCCCCCCCCCCCTCCCCCAATATTCTGTAATAAGCATGGCTAGGGTGGACACAGGCCCTGCAGTAGAACTGCACTAGGCCTTCATGACCGTGTGTGTAGTGGGGGTTAAGGCCACGTTTACACTTAATCAGTTGGTACGCGTTTTTTTCTCCTCCATAGCAGTGCATTATGAAAAACGTTTCAGTTAAAACATGTTAAGTGTGAACAGTGCCATAGGAAAACATGGGCATTACTTTGAAAATCAGTTGTCCTTTCAGTTATAACTGAGAGCAACTGATTAAAGGGATCCTGAACTGAGTAAAATTATTTAAAATAAACATGATGTAGCTGCAAATGAATATTATATACTAACCTCACCGTCAGTTCCTCTCAGAGGCTCACCATTTTCTTCTAACAGTGATTCCTTCCAGTTCTGACAAGATTTTGTCAGAACTGAAATAAACCAGTTGCTGTCAGTTATATATTAGCTGCTGTCAGTTACAACTGAATGTGCAAGGTAATGTCCATGTTTCCCTATGGCTCAAGTGGGCAATATAACAGTTTAACAATGTGCTGACCAGGAAGCTGTTATGGGGTAATGGCCATTTTCAAAATGCAGGACAGAGAATTCCATTGAGTGGACAAGCAAGACGCAGGAGAGGAGAAAGAGATTGATGAGCAGACTACACAGGAGGTAAGTATGACCTGTGTATGTTTGGTTTGACTTTTTATTTTCAGTTCAGGTTCCCTTTAAAGAGAATCTGTATTGTTAAAATCGCACAAAAGTAAACATACCAGTGCGTTAGGGGACATCTCCTATTACCCTCTGTCACAATTTCGCCGCTCCTCGCCGCATTAAAAGTGGTTAAAAACAGTTTTAAAAAGTTTGTTTATAAACAAACAAAATGGCCACCAAAACAGGAAGTAGGTTGAAGTAGGTTGATGTACTGTATGTCCACACATAGAAAATACAACCATACACAAGCAGGCTGTATACAGCCTTCCTTTTGAATCTCAAGAGATCATTTGTGTGTTTCTTTCTCCCTGCAGTTCTCATGCACTGAAGATTCAGGCTGCTCTTTTTTCTCCTGCAAACAGCTTTGCCCTTGTCTGTAATTCCTCAGTATGTGAAAGCCCAGCCAGCTCAGAGGACGATTTATACAGCTTGTAAGAGATAAGAGAGAAGAGAGAAGCTGCTCTAATCTAAATAATACACAGGCAGTGTGCAGAGAGGGGCCTGGAAGGGGGAATTCATCACAGAACCACAACACTGAAGAACTTGGCAGCCTTCCAGACACAGGCTGACAAGTCTGACAAGGGAAAGATACATTGATTTATTACAGAGACTGTGATAGCAGAAAGTGCTGCAGTAAGCCAGAACACATTAGAATAGCTTTTGGAACTTGTAGGATGATAAAAAACAGGATGCAATTTTTGTTACGGAGTCTCTTTAAAGGGACTCCGAGCTCACCCAAAAAAAGAAAGTTGTACTCACCAGGGGCTTTCTCCAGCCCAGTGCTGGTCGGGAGGTCCCACGCCGGCGTCCTGGCTCCTCTCCTTCTCCCCGCTCCGGAATGGCTGACAGGCCGCAGCCTGGGCGACACTCGGCAGAGTGTCGGGCTGCTCCTTCCGCGTATGACGCGGCTGACGTCACACGCCGGCCGCCTCGCGTCATCACGGCGGCCGGCGTGAAAGTACTGCGCATGCGCGCTTTAATCGCGCATGCGCAGTACTTTCACGCCGGCCGCCGTGATGACGCGAGGCGGCCGGCGTGTGACGTCAGCCGCGTCATACGCGGAAGGAGCAGCCCGACACTCTGCCGAGTGTCGCCCAGGCTGCGGCCTGTCAGCCATTCCGGAGCGGGGAGAAGGAGAGGAGCCAGGACGCCGGCGTGGGACCTCCCGACCAGCACTGGGCTGGAGAAAGCCCCTGGTGAGTACAACTTTCTTTTTTTGGGTGAGCTCGGAGTCCCTTTAAGTATAAACGGGGCATTAGGCTCCTGAACTACTAACTACTTGGCTGATTCCTCGACCTCGGTGTGATTACAGCTGAGCACACTCATGATCCTCCCTGCCTCTTCCACCCTAGTGAAGTGGCTCACATAAATGGACCTGATCTGTGCTGCTTTCTATTAGCCTAAACATGCTCACTTCACAGTGACTGACAGAGTGTTCAGGCCAATGGAAACCTGCACAGATCAGGTGCATTTATGTGAGCCGCATCACTAGGGAGGAGGAGCGGACGTTTGTTCAGCACTCTGCTGTAATCAAACTGAGGAATCAGTCAGGTAGTTATCAGTTCACATTAAAATTTAAAATTGATTCCATTTCAATTTAAAGAGCAGGGCAGGGGTGGAGATAGGCTGTAAGGGGGGGGGGGGGGGAGATGCTGTTGGTCAGGGGGCGGCTGGTAATAGTTGGCCTAGGGCAGTAAAAAGTGCAAATCCGGCCCTGTTTGCAGTTGGAAAAAGGTACCACAGTACTATGAAGTTCACTGTCACGTCCATGGTCATGACATCAAATTGTGGGAGGGGTTTCACCACAATATCAGCTATACAGACACCCCCGATCGATTTGGGAAAAAGTAAAGATTTCTCATGGAAAAGGGGGTTATCAGCTACTGATTGGAATAAATTTCAATCCTTGGTTAAAGATCCTCTTACCACTCCTCCCTCCCCCTTACACCCACACACATCTTCAAACCCAGTAACTGCTAACTGTTAATTAAATACATCTTTAATGCACAGTAAGGTTATATAAATTCCTGATGCCCTTCACCTGTTTGTCTGAAACCTGCTCGCTGACCTGTTATTGATTTTTTGTTTTGTTTTGATTTTTTAATCTATGTGTTTTCTCGGGCCACCAGATTTCAGGATCTATAGCTAAAAGCATTAGAGGCAGATGATCAGTAGGATAGGTGGGCCACCAGTATCCCTTAAAACAAAATAAATATGGCGGCCTACATATCTCTCTTGCTTCTGTTGTTCCTTAAAGCAGAGTTCCCGAACCCTGTCTTCAAGGCCCACCAACAGTACATGTTTTGCAGGAAACCACACACAATCACAGGTGGAGTAATTAGTGTTGCAGTAGAGCTAATTATCTACCTCTGTGGATTTCCACAAAACATGCACTGTTGGTGGGCCTTGAGGACAGGGTTGGGGAACAATGCCTTAAAGGATAACCAAGCTGTGACCGGTGATCTTACAGATGAAATAGCATTGCACTGGAGGATAGCGGAACTGCAGCGAGGGAGTGGACAGACTGCAAGGGGTTGAAAGAAGCCCTAGGTAAGTAAAGATGAACTTTTACATTTCAGCTTGGTTATCCTTTAAGTGTGCCTAGGGTTGAGGCCCCCCCCCCCCCCACCACCAAATGATGAGGAAGGACTGCAAATGTATTACAGATGGCACACGAAGGACATGTACATTTGAAATAGGGGACTGCATGTTAAGGAAAGCTGCACATTTAATAAGAGCTGCTACCTATAGACTATGATATTAGTATCATCCATTTTTCTTCCAATGCTGAGTCAGGTTTAAAACAAATTAAGATTTAGAAATACATACCCTTTATTACTTATTTGAACAGAAAAAAAATAAATATAGAATGACATTCGTTGTGATCAATTGTATACTAGAACAAGCAAAATAATAAAGTTCCCCGCAGGCTATAGCTTACGAGTGTTTACCAACCCACCATTTCTTGTCCTTTGGCAAATAAGTTATTTGTTGGTTAGATACAGGTATACAGAATAAATGTATGCCTGACGTTAGATTCCATTAACATTTCTCTGAAAACTGATTGCGGGGAAAAAAAAAATCAATCGGTGTCTCATCATTGTTCACCAATAGATATTAACCTGATTTCACCAGGGATCTGATTGTAAATTGATTGGCATGCTGGCATGCTTTTCAATGAATTACAAAGTTAAGGGGTTATTGATTTCCCATTACTCCTATCCGCCGCAGCCTTTGCAGTTGATCAATCAATAATAGGACGGGCAATAATGCGTGATTGAGAATATTAACTAGCAGCCATTATAAACATCTAATAATGCATACCAATTACACTAGCCCTCAAAATTCTGATTGCCATTCTTCAGATTAAGTTATGTTAAATTAAACTCAGCCTGGGTGACAATCAGGAGCAGCCTTGGGTGGCAATATAGCATATGTACAGATGCCTCTTTAATACGGCATACTGGATCTTTGGCAATATCTGACTGACTACCAAGCACATTGTTTTCCTACTCACCCCACCAGAAGCTACGCCATTGTGAGTCTCACCCTATCCCTCCTCCATGTGCCATAGCAACACGTCATGGAAAACTAGTAGAAGGGCAGTAACATCTCACGTAGATTACTATTATGGTCAAGTGGTGTCCTATCAGTTATGTATACATGCTTGAGCCACAGGTTTAAAGTTAACCGAGCACCATTTTTAGCACCCAGGGCATCTCAGTAGCACATTAGCACATTAAAAATGTATATTAATAATGTGGTTCTTTACTAAAAAAAAATTATATTCTACCTCTTCTTTTTGCATGTATATGTTTATTATTGCCCTACTTCTGCCTGCCTGACATCCTCAGAGAGAGGAAAGAGCCAGTAGGTAAGGATTGCAGTAATTAGCAGTAGCAATAAGCAAGCAAAAGGACAATGTACTTCGAAAGGTTTAGAGAGTCGCACTTGATTACATTCACATCTTCCCCTGGATAAATAAGGGCAGAGAGAGGTGTGTGTGTGTGTTTGTGTGTGTGTGAGTGTGGGGGGGCAGCTCCTACAGCTATTAGAAACCAGGACAAACTGCAAAAAAAGAAAGCTGCTTGGATCCCGATAAAGACAGTATTAAAAGTTTTAAGTGTAAGTTATTCAAAAGGTGCTGTGAAGAATTGCAAGTCATGCAAAACAACCATCTTGGTTGGCCTTTGCAGTGCATGCTGCCATCCTCCTCCGCAGATATGAAAGTTGCTTTGTCTGCAATAAATCCTGGTGAATACAGTGCCTGCATCTCCATTGACTTACAAAACAACAGGTGTTTCACTAGCCTCTAGGCTTATAATGCATTTGTACAGCACTTGGCCCCAAACTGTTGCATGCAGGATTGAGTCCCATACCCTACAAGCAACAGTCCTTATATGGGTGTACACTTTTTTAGGCATTTAACAATGTTACTCCTCCAACAAGCTGGACAGAATACATCTGACATTTTAATACTGGAGAATTCTAATACATAAAAACACTTGAGAATTTAAACAGACTAGTAATCAGCAATGGCCAGTGTTGGTCTACATTTGTTTGAAATGACGGTTTTCTAAGTAAATCCTGCCGGGAGGGAAACATGTAAAAAGGAAAGCTAAAATATGGTGAAAAGTCACCTTTCCTGCTAACCCTAATACATTGATCATTGTATATGAGTCTTATCACATTATCCTTAATCACTGGAAAGCTTCAGATAAGTTTTACAGAGATGAGTACATCTGTAAATAAATAAAGCCAGATGACGATGCAGAAAAACAACTGGAAATGTTTTCCCATATTTTCATTAGGTTTAGGCATACCACTGATATTTACCATATGTGTTCAGATAATGCAATAAATGGTATTTTTATTTTTATTACAAATAGGACAAACTGACAAAAACAGGTATGCTTTTTTCACATGATATACTGGATTCCATGAAGGGTAAATTCTAGGTAATCTGTGCGTTTTGGGCACATACACACACGCCACACACACACCCATCACCCTATATGTGTAAGTGGAAAAGACTTTCCAAGACAAATCAGTGCAATAGAAAGATCTCACAGGTAGGTGCAAGTGGAAGACTTCGTTATTTAGTCTCAGTGGAGAACAGCAAACTTTTGACTACATACCATACCACACCTTTTCAAGGTACTACTCATACTAATAACACATATTAGTATTGTATATTTGTGTAGTATTGACATGTTCCGCAGTGCTTTACAGAGTCTGGGTTCTACATTTTTGTTTACAGTCTAAGTATTCCCCCAAATGAAAGAAAAAAAGATCACTTTCCTGAATTCTGCCAATGATACTAGTAGTTCAACAATATGGAAAGTACCTGCCTTCTGTAGTAGCTAATCTACCTACGT
Organism: Hyperolius riggenbachi; assembly: GCF_040937935.1. Lineage (NCBI taxonomy): Eukaryota > Metazoa > Chordata > Amphibia > Anura > Hyperoliidae > Hyperolius > Hyperolius riggenbachi. Next base: position 383,971,087 of record NC_090646.1, on the reverse strand, counting down.
ATCAGATGAGGTGCAGTGCATCTCAGTAATATATTTGCAAGTAAGAAAGCTGCCATTTATTATTAATAAATTATCTGAGAAGGAAGCATCAATACCAAGTGATAGTTAACGCCGCTTATATCACATCCTTTGCAAATGTTATTGCATTAACTCTTTAAATCCTTTTTATACAGGTGGCCAGAGCTTTCTCCCTGTAGTTCTAAAGTAAACCTGAAATAAAAATAGTTTGATGACAAACAATTGTATCTATAGTCCTAATTATAAAAATAATTTAGCTAGAATATCAAAGTCGTATTTTGATTTTAAAGGTTAAAATCGCAGGTTTAAAGATTTGATGACTCAGGTAAATGATGATAGCTTTTAGAAATGTTTTGCAGCACCTGTAAAAACACATCTTTAACCATTTCATTTGTTATCTGTTACCTTCACTCAGAAGTATGTCTTAGCCACATAGGAGTTTTATGATCTCTAATTAGTTATCAGTTAGCTGTATGTTACATTTAGACTGCAAAGAAACTGTTATTTAGTGTACTATATTCTTAGCCATTACAGTGAGAAGAAAAAAGGAGCTCAAGCTAATCCTATGGATAATGAAGATTATACATAAGCATTTATCACACAATGTTACATGTCACTTCAGGATCCCTTTAAACCAGGGGCCCCCAAACTTTTTTCGGTCAAGGACCGGGCCAACATACTTCAGACTGCTGGGGGGCCGGAACATACATAA